>NC_083445.1:26711382-26940385 GCF_020745735.1 Hemiscyllium ocellatum
AACTGTTTCACTGTTATCGATAGACCCTTAAGTCTGAATTTACTTGCAATGAAATTCTACAGTTTGACATGGAGAATGTTGCATCCAGCTCCCAGATACAATGCACAAGTCTTTGAATTAACAGTCTGGTGATAAGACCATAAGGTTATTGACTCCCCAAATTGTTCATATAAGCCTGAATCCACAGGGACTTCAGGGCAGAAACGCTACAAAGTGGTTAGCATTGCTGTCTCACAGCACAGGGACTCGAGTGCTATTCCAGCCTTGGATCACTGTCTGTGTGGAGTTTGCATGTTCTCCTTGTGTCTACATGGGTTTACTCCAGCTGCTCTAGTTTCCTCCAACAACGCAGGTTGGGTGAATTGGCACCAGTAATTTTTCCCATAGAGTTCAGGGATAATAAAAATCATGAGAATAGCGGTTTGGGGGGTGGTGTCGGTTTGGAATGCTCTTCAGAGGAGTAATGCAGACTTGATTGGACAAATGAACTCTTACTGTGCTGTAACATTTCTATGATTATACAATAGAAGCCATCTCTGATGCCAAGCTGTGGTACAATTTTCTGGTGATTGCCGTGGAGAATGCCGGTTAAAGTCTGGGGATTTATAGCGCCAGTGCGTGCACCGATTCTGTGAGGGGGATCTCTATTCACAAGGATAGGGCCGAGGAAAAGAACGTGGGAGCCTGATCCTGGGTATCAGCCAGGAAGCTTTGCTTAACTTGAAAAAAGTGTCCAATTTATAAACTGGAAAGTTGTAATAATCAATGCTGATGGATTCACATTTTATTTGAATGGAAACTATGGTGTACCATCTTGGACAGATGAGGGAGTCTGTACCAAATGTTGATGTTCTTATGATTATGGTGGATATCCAAATTGGGACATTGCTGATCGGTTCACTGCAGAATATCTTGGTCGTTCAGATTGTCAAAATTTTGAGTACTGTGCAAGAGGGAGGGATTCAATGCTTGATCGTTTGTTCATCCACATTGTGGAGGACATTCATTCCTGGATGCTGTGAAGTGATTCAGTGCCCTGTACTGTTGTTCATGTCATGTGGATATACAATTCTAGAGGCAATCTGAGCTGTGGAGGTTGCAAAACTGATCAAAGAAAATTTTCCGATTCATGTCCATGTTAGTTGTCTCCAATTCTTTATTTTACTGATCCTGGGTGTCTTTGGGTGGATCTTTTTGGCTTAAACCATACCGCAGCCAGTCTGAGTAACCTATAAAGACACTGAAATCAAACACAGATAATCCCCAAAAATCCTCGGTAAGGACATGACTGTGTTTCTGTGAGCAAGCTGCTGCTCATATTCTTCCCTATGTGTTTTAGAAAAGTAAATTCATTTAGAGAGAAGTTGCTAATGTGGTGCAAATCCTTTAAAGTTCATAGGACGTGGAACAACACGTATTCTACATTGTTGGCTGAGAAAGTTTGATCAGGAACTGGAAGTCTCATTTGTCCTTTCTCTCTCTTACAGTTAGTCTCGTGGTGATTGTATTCTTGGCTCGGGGGAAGAGTGGTCTTTCTGCATGCAGCACTCGTTATCTGTTGGCCAAGGCAACATCGGATCTACTATTCATTGTTTTATATATAGTCCTTTACCAATTTCCAAATTATTATTACCCACCGTGTTTCCTAGATATCGTTCCTGTTTGTGGTGTTATCTATGCACTGAGTTGTTTGACCATTGATTGTTCTGTCTGGTTCACGGTTGCTTTTTCTTTTGATCGATTTGTTGCCATTTGTTTTCATCGAATGAAAGTTAAATATTGCACAGTGACTAAGACTCTAGCGGTGATCTGTATTTTCTTTTCTTTGAAGAATATTCCCAACTATTTTCCATTTAAACCAAGACAGATCATCAACAATGTTCCATGGTACTGTTATATCACCCACAGTTATTCTAAAAAACGTAATTGGTCATGTTTTAGACATTTTGAACATTTTTAACACCATTTCTGCCATTCATTTTTATTCTATTTATCAACGTTCTGACTGTCAGGTACATCTTCGAGGCCAATAAATTGCGTGAAGGACTGAGGGGTCAGACAAAAATAGAGAGCGACATCGAAATAAAGAGGAGAAAGAAATCTGCGATTTTACTCTTTGCTATATCTGCCAGCTTCATTCTTCTCTGGTTGGTATATATTTTACATTTCTTTAATGTTGGTTATTCCTTGGATTCCGCTACTTCTTTTGTCTTTGGACGAGTTGCATTTATGCTGAGGAACCTGAGCTGTTGCTCAAATGCATTTATTTATGTGGTGACACAGAAAAACTTCAGAGACCAGTTAAAGTATGCAGTGAAATATCCCGTTATAAAAATAATTCAGTTGATGAATAAATCCAAGAAACTAAGAGCCAACATTATCTGCAGCAGGAGCAGTGCACGTGAGGATGAACAGAAAGGAGAAGGAGAAGCAGCAAGATAACCCTCCTTTACTAATGGGCAAGGAATGACTCCATCTGAGAAAGAGACTGCAGGAGCAAAGCCAACGTAACATGCTGTTAGCAATGAGTAACAGTTAGTAGAAAACTAAACAACAAAAGCATCACTGAAGGAGGTATGAGATATGCCCAGAAAAATATCCCAAGGAATCACTTCACAGCGAGTGAACCGGTTACAAACTAAAATGGAGGAAGGTTACATTTTTCACTGCAGGCCGGAATGCAACAGTAATGACAGGCCCTGGACCACTCAACCTCACTGAATTCTCTGACCCACACATCTGGACAAAAGTTAAAAACAATCCATCATATACATTCAATAATTTATCCACATAAAAATTTGTATTTTTATTATAATTGTATTCTCAGAAATAATTTGTTTCTCTGTTTCTGTTCAGTGCACGGTAGCCTGATGCTGATAGCCTTCCTTTTCTTGATTTGTTTCTTTCTACGAATCATCTGCTGTGTCATTGGAGAAATCCAAGCCCCAGTCAGAGGTGTAATGACACGGGGTAAACCCCTCTGCTAATTAACTAGCAACACAGATAAGATTCATCCCGTGCTGTACTCTGTTAAAATTCGAGAGGCAAAGAACAATCCCAAAAGTCATAATTTCAAGTAAAAATTAACAACGGTATTTTTGAGTCCATCAGAAAATTAGCTAACAACTATTTGCAACCCTTTTCTCTTAAATGTATCATTCACAAACTCCCCCGCCCACCACTACCCACAATACTAGTCTGTTTTATAAAATCCCGAATACGATTTACAGAAAAAAAAATCGCATTTGAATACCAATCAGCTTGTTCCTCTGCAGTTTCTATTCTCCAGTAAAAAGTGAGGTCTGCAGATGCTGGAGATCACAGCTGAAAATGTGTTGCTGGTCAAAGCACAGCAGGTTAGGCAGCATCCAAGGAACAGGAAATTCGACGTTTCGGGCCAGAGCCTTTCATCAGGAATGAGGAGAGGATGCCAGGCAGGCTAAGATAAAAGGTAGGGAGGAGGGACTTGGGGGAGGGGCGATGGAGATGTGATAGGTGGAAGGAGGTCAAGGTGAGGGTGATAGGCCGGAGTGGGGTGGGGGCGGAGAGGTCAGGAAGAAGATTGCAGGTTAGGAGGGCAGTGCTGAGCCCAAGGGAATCGACTGAGACAAGGTGAGGGGAGGGGAAATGAGGAAACTGTAGAAATCTGAGTTCATCCCTTGTGGTTGGAGGGTTCCCAGGCGGAATATGAGGCGCTCTTCCTCCAACTGTCGCGTTGTTATGTTCTGGCGATGGAGGAGTGCAAGGACCTGCATGTCTTCGGTGGAGTGGGAGGGAGAGGTGGTTGGGGTGGTTGGGTTGGTTGGTCCGGGCATCCCAAAGGTGTTCCATGGAACGGTCCGCAAGTAGGCGGCCCATTACCCCAGTATAGAGGAGGCCACATCGGGTGCAGTGGATGCAATAGATGATGTGTTTGGAGGTGCAGGTGAGTTTGTGGCGGATATGGAAGGATCCCTTGGGGCCTTGGAGAGAGGTAAGGGAGGAGGTGTGGGCGCAAGCTTTGCATTTCCTGCGGTTGCAGGGGAAGGTGCCGAGAGTGGAGGTTGGGTTGGTGGGGGGTGTGGACCTGACGGGGGAGTCACGAAGGGAGTGGTCTTTGTGGAACGCTGATAGGGGAGGGGAGGGAAATATATCCCTGGTGGTGGGGTCCGTTTGGAGGTGGCGGAAATGACGACGGATGATACGCTGTATACGGAGGTTGGTGGGGTGGTAGGTGAGAACCAGTGGGGTTCTGTCTTGGTGGCGGTTGGAGGGGCAAGGCTCAAGGGCGGAGGAGCTGGAAGTGGAGGAGATGCGGTGGAGGGCATCGTCGATCACGTCTGGGGGGAATCTACGGTCCTTGAAGAAGGAGGCCATCTGGGCTGTACAGTATTGGAACTGGTCCTCCTGAGAGCAAATGCGGCGGAGACGAAGGAATTGGGAATATGGGATGGCGTTTTTACAGGGGGCAGGGTGGGAGGAGGTGTAGTCCAGGTAGCTGTGGGAGTCATTCGGTTTATAGTAGATGTCTGTGTTGAGTCGGTCGCCCAAGATAGAAATGGAAAGGTCTCGGAAGGGGAGGGAGGAGTCTGAGACAGTCCAGGTGAATTTGAGGTCTGGATGGAAGGTGTTGGTAAAGTTGATGAACTGTTCAACCTCCTCGTGGGAGCACGAGGCAGCGCCGATGTAGCGGAGGAAAAGGTGGGGGGTGGTGCCAGTGTAGTTGCGAAAGATGGACTGTTCCACATATCCTACGAAGAGACAGGCATAGCTTGGGCCCATGCGGGTGCCCATGGCAACTCCTTTAGTTTGGAGGAAGTGGGAGGATTGGAAAGAGAAGTTATTCAGGGTGAGGACCAGTTCAGTCAGTCGAAGGAGGGTGTCAGTGGAAGGGTACTGGTTGGTGCAGCGGGAAAGGAAGAAGCGGAGGGCTTTGAGTCCTTCGTGATGGGGGATGGAGGTGTACAGGGACTGGATGTACATCGTGAAGATAAGGCGTTGGGGACCGGGGAAGCGAAAATCATGGAGGAGGTGGAGGGCGTGGGTGGTGTCCCGAACGTAGGTGGGGACTTCCTGGACTAAAGGGGACAGAACCGTGTCGAGGTACGCGGAGATGAGTTCGGTGGGGCAGGAGCAGGCTGAGACAATGGGTCAGCCGGGGCGGTCAGGTTTGTGGATTTTGGGCAGGAGATAGAAACAGGCGGTGCGGGGTTGTGGTACTATGAGGTTGGAGGCGGTGGATGGGAGATCCCCTGAGGTGATGAGGTTATGGATGGTCTGTGAGACGATGGTTTGGTGGTGGGAGGTGGGTTCATGGTCAAGGGGGCAATAGGAGGAGGAGGTGTTTGGCCTCAGCAGTATAAAGGTTGGTGCGCCAAACTACTACCGCGCCTCCCTTGTCTGCCGGTTTGATGGTGAGGTTGGGGTTGGAGCGGAGGGAGTGGAGGGCTGCACGTTCTGAGGGTGAGAGGTTGGAGTGGGTGAGAGGGGTGGACAGGTCGATTCGGTTAATGTCGCGGTTAATGTTTCTCTCTCCAGGTCAGTTTCGATGTTTTTTCTCTGTGCAGACGCCTTCTCCAGACAGCTACCTCCCAGAGAGCTCTTACAAGCAGCATACACCTGTTGGTCTTTTGGTAGTTTTTTTTGTCACTCTGGGAAACTGTTCAAACTGGCTGATATTTATACCCCAAAACATCAGATCATTTAATCGGTTTTAATATTATCAAAATTCTAAATTCAAACCTTGATTGGAGTTTGGAATCTTGGGACATAACTTAAACTGGCCGATTTTGAATTTGCTTTTGTTTCATGGCAATCCAGCTAATCTAGTATTCAGACCAAGCGTTACAGTGTTACCTTGTTCTGGACTCTCTGTGCTTCTCAAAGTCCTGGCTAGCTTTTCAACTCTCTTCAAGGTATAGTATCCCTGCACCTTGATAACACCTCCCCGCTTAAGAAAAAATGAACTATCATAATAAAAAGTTGCTTCTTTTTTTCACTCTAATCCTTAACTGCAATATCATGACATACATATGACTTTAAACTAAGTTCATATTAACTTCAACAATTATATAAAACATTGAATAGATGTATCTTTTCTGTATGTTATCAGTTAAATCCACAATAATGCCTCTGCGATTACATTCTTACGACGTGCAATGCGCGTGCTATGTAAATTTAATGTCTGCAACATAAAACTCCAATGAGACAGTCGCATATTCTTGTCTTTAAAGCATTCTAAGAATGTAAGAGGATAGTGATCTGTGACACATTGTTCGTGGGATCCCATGCAAGGACTGCACACAACATGACACAGGACAAACAGGAAGACAGCTAACAACCCGCATCCATGAGCACCAACTGGCCACGAAATGACACGACCAGCTATCCTTAGTAGCCACACACGCAAATGACAAACAACATGAATTCGACTGGGACAACACTACTATTATAGGGCAAGCCAAACAGAGAACAGCCAAGGAATTCCTAGAGGCATGACACTCATCCACTAATTCTATCAACAAACACATCGACCTGGACCCAATATACCGGCCACAGATGGAACTGACAACCTGAAGCGACAGATTCAAACCACTACAAATGCCGAAGGAAACATGACAGAAGTGCTTCACAGGAGGCTCCCAAGCACTGAGGATGTCACCGAGAAAGGGGTCAAAACGTTTGCAACAAAAACTCCCAGCTCGGCGTACATAACCTCAACAGTATCTATATAAAAATATCAGTTAGAAATGTGCAAGCTATTTTAATTTTTAAAAAGCTGGTTCTGTCCATCACTGTGGGATGGTTCCTCTCTTCATGTTCTGTGGTATCACCGAGTCAGTTACATTCGTTCAGACATCACTTTTTTTTTGGTCAGACTTTTATTCTGAATTATTATCGTGATATTTTTATACTGGAACTCTTAAACAACGGGGTGGACTTCCTTTATCACCAGAATCAACATCACAGAATGAGTACAGCACAGAAGCAGGGTATTCAGCCCATTCTGTCTGCATTGGGACATTGTATTCTGCATTATCATTTCACAGAAATTCCAGGAATTGTTTGGAATAAGAAATTCATCCATTCACTGCCAGTGTCTCTCTACAGAAATGCCAATTTCAAATTGCCTCTGAACAATTCAGTTTGCCTCAAAATCGAAATTATCCATTAATCTTAATTTTCTTGCATTCAATCACAGTGTTTGTTTACAGGCTGTGTGTGCAGTAGACATTATTAGTTGCTGCTGATCAGGATAGGAATCTACCATCTCGTATGAGCAGCCTCTCATATGGTCAGTGATTTGGTGAGTCACTTTACAAGTGTTCACATCCAGAAATACTTGGACAGAAATATAGTTTTACACAATCAGCTGATTCTGTAAGGAGGTGTGTGCTCTCTCTCTCTGACTGGCGGTCTGCATTCCTTTAAACCCTGGTCATATAGGTTACACTGTCTTTTGCTTTTATGTTTTTGTGTTTCTGAATCTGCACGTCATGATTTGAAACTGACTTACAGCTGGGAGTCCACTGTTGCCCTGAACTGCTCCTTATCTGGGGATTTTTTGCCCCATTCCAATTGCATGAGATGCAGAATCAGACAACAACTCCACAGCTCCATCAATGGGATTCCCTGTCCACAACTATTAGAATGCTTACAGTTCAATATCCAGCTCCCAGTACACTCACTGTTGAAGGAAAGAACAATGGGAGCTATTTCACATGTTTCACTTGAGATGTTTAAGGTGCTCCTTTACAAGATTATCATATTTCCACAGTCTGTACTTCCTCCATTGACTGTACAATGTCAACAAACAGCGAGAAACAAAAGCCAAACACAAAAAAATCACGAGGTGAAAGTGAGGACTCCAGATGCTGAAGATCAGAGTCTACATTAGAGTGGTACTGGAAAAGCACAACAGGTCAGACAGCATCCGAGGAGCAGGAAAATTGACGTTTCGGACAAAAGCCCTTCATCAGGAATGAGGATGGGAACGTCCAGGCCTGAGAGATAAATGGGAGAGGGGTGGGGTTTGGGAGAAGGTAGCTCAGAGTACAATGGTTGAATGGAGGTTGGGATGAAGGTCGGAGATGAGGGTGGTGTGGATAGGTGAGAAGGAACATTGGTAGATAGGACAGGTCATGGGGACAGTGCTGAGCTGGAAGTTTGGAACTGGGGTAAGGTGGGGGGAGGGGAGATGAGGAACCTGATGAAGTCCATATTGTTGCCCTGGGGTTGAGGTGTTCCAAGGCAGACTATGTGGCGTTGTTCCTCCAGGTGTCGGGTGGTGAGGGAATGGTGGTGGAGGAGGCCCAGAACCTGCATGTCCTTGGCAGAGTGGGAGGGGGAGTTGAAATGTTCGGCCACGGAGCGGTGGGGTTGAGAGGAACGGATGCAATAACTGACGTGTGGAAGTACAGGTGAAACATTGATGGATGTGGAAGGCTCTTTTGGGCCTTGGATGGAGGTGAGGGGGAGGTGCAGGTGTAGGTTTTGCAATTCCTGCAGTGGTAGGGAAAGGTGCCTGTGGCTTACCTACCTTTTGGCATGTACGACATAGACAGCAAAAGGTAACCACATCCTTGTATATTGCAAGTCATTAAAGGTGGATTTGTATCTTAGCCTGAGTCTTCTGTACCCAAAAGGTGACCTCGTACTGGTTGTTTAATGTTTAACCTGTAACACCACCTGTCTGTAAGCTACCGGCAACACACTCTGCTGTACTTTGGCCCATTTCGCCTCTGCACTCACTTCCCATGGTCTCTATTTCTGTCTGAGGAATCTGTCTTTCAGACACTAACCATCAGGAATATCATATGTCTCCTTTTCAGACTACATATCCACATATATATCTTGTATTGCTTGGTCTTGCTGTTGCAAATCCCTTAGCCTTTCAGGACTAAATGCTCCTGCCTGACCTCTGCCTGTTCAGATATTTCCTGCACCATTACATTAATCAGGGTATCCGCTAACTGAACCTCAACTTGTTGTGGTTCCGTTCGCCGAGCTGGGAGTTTTTGTTGCAAACGTTTCGCCCCCTTTCTAGGTGACATCCTCAGCGCTTGGGAGCCTCCTGTGAAGCACTTCTGTCATGTTTCCTTCGGCATTTATAGTGGCTTGTCTTTGCCGCTTCCGGTTGTCAGTTGCTGTCCGCTGCAGTGGCCGGTATATTGGGTCCAGGTCGATGTGTTTGTTGATAGAATCAGGATGAGTGCCATGCCTCTAGGAATTCCCTGGCTGTTCTCTGCTTGGCTTGCGCTATAATACTATTGTTGTCCCAGTCGAAGAGACAAGCCACTATAAATGCCGAAGGAAACATGACAGAAGCGCTTCACAGGAGACTCCCAAGCACTGAGGATGTCACCTAGACAGGGGGCGAAACGTTTCCAACAAAAACTCCCAGCTCGGCGAATGGAACCACAACAACGAGCACCCGAGCTACAAAACTTCTCCCAAACTTTGAACCACAACTTCTTCATTTTTATCTTTAGTTTTTGCTTCAGGCTTTGATTTTTGATAGTGGGATCTGGTTACTGCACAGTCTTGGAAAGTACCAGGATATTTTTCTTTTAACTGCTCATTTTCCTGGTCTTCCTTGGGCTTCTCCACAACAAGGGGTGTCACTCCTGCCTTGGATCCTGCCAAATCTTTTCCAACAATAAACTGCATTCCTGGAACTGACACTCTGACAATGTCTCCTACTGTCTTCTTTTGGCATTCCAACCTGACCTTACAGAGGGAAACGCTAAATATCTGTCCATCTATCCCACAAATTACCACTGTCTCAGGTAACAGGTCAGAAAGAGTGCAAATCCATTTATCTCTTGTTATTAGAAACGGGTTAGATCCTGTATCTATCAAAGTTATAACCCCTTGTCCTTCTCCCCCTGTCCTTTCTGTGTAAACTTTACCCACAGAGGGAAATTCTTCAGAGAGATCAAGCACTAACTCGATACACAGCCCCAGTCTCGGCTGTGCAGTCGATTGCAGCTTCTTGACTTTTATTGGGGGTGTGGGGAGGGTCTCCTTTACTACTTTCGTTAATGCCAATGGCTTAACTTCTTTTACCACATCGTTTCCCATAGTGCCTTTCTTTAATGACCATACTGTCTCTGTACATGTCCCACGTTACTGCAATTGAAATGTTGGGGGCCTTTCACCTCCTTTCCACCCTCTTGGAAATGTGTTTTTAATCCTGTGGCAAACACTTACCTGTGTTCTCCACTCTTGGTTTCGTGGAGTAGGATCGCCCCTTCTCCCAACTTCTTTCCCTCACAGGATGAAATTCTTCCGGGAAATTTGTCATATGCACCAACGTGTATTCATCTGCTAACTCTGCTGCTATTCTCACTTCCTGAATGTTCTGTTCACCCACATTAATTCTGATCATCTCTGGAAGTGAGTTGTTAAACCCCACCAGCAGAATAATCTTTCTCGAGCCTCATAGTTCTTATCTACTTTTAAGGCCCGCACCCATTTATCAAAATGACAATGTTTAATTCTTTTGAATCAACATAGGTCTGATCTGGTTCCTTCTTTATGTTTCTGAATGACTATCCATATGCTCCTGGGACCAATCCATAGGCACATATTTGTATGTATCACTAACTCCATTATGTTAGCTTGACTTTCCTGACTAAGTCACAACTTAAGAAGTTCAAATTCTCTCTCCTTTTTTTGACTTTTCTGTGCCATTCTGTCTCTTTTCCTTCTCTATCGCTTTGCTCCGGTAAGAACCTTGTCTCTCTTTCATTTTCCTTTCGCGCTCTTTCTACATCTTCTCACTCCATTTTCCTCAATTGTCCCTCAGGGTGTTGTCCTAGGCCCAACAATCTTTAGCTGCTTCAACAACCACCCTCCCTCTGTCATAGGGTCAGAAATGGGGAATTTCGCTGATGATTGCGCAGTGTTCAGCACCATTCGTGACTCCTCAGATACTGAAGCAGTCCGTGCTCAGATGCAACAAGATCTGGATAATATCTGTAACAAGATGGCAAGTCACATATGTGCCCCAAAAATGCCAAACAATGACCGTTACCAATTAGAGACACTGTAACTGCCAACCCTTGACGTTCAACGTTATCACCATCACTGAATCCCCCACTGTCAACATCTTTGGGTTTACCATTGACCAGAAACTCACCTGGACTCACCACACAAACACAGCAGCTAGAAGAACAGGTCAGAGACTGGGAATACTGCAGCAAGTAACTCACCCCCTGATACCCCAAAGTCTATCCACCATCTTCAAGGCACAAGTCAGGAGTGTGATCACTTGCCTGGGTGCCACTCCAGCAAAAGTCAAGGAGCTTGACACTGTCCAGGACAAAGCGACCCACTTGGTTGGCATGACATCTACAAACATTCAGTCATTACACGACCAGCACTCAGTAACAGCAGTGTGTACTATTGACAAGGTGCACTGCAGAATTCACCAAAGACTTTCCAAACCCACAGCTGCTTCTATCTGAAAGGACAAAAGCAGCAGGTTCTTGGGAAAACCACAATCTGCATGGACCCAGCCAAGACATTCACCACCCTGACTTGGAAATATACTGCCGTTCCTTCACAGTTATTGGGTCAGAATCCTGGAATTCCCTCCATACCGGCGTTGTGGGTCAACCCACAGCAAGTGGACTGCAGGGGTTCAAGAAGGCAGCTCACCCCCACCTTATCAAGGCAAGTAGAGATAGGCTATCAATGTTGGCCAGCCAGCGATGCCCAAGTCCCACAAATGAATAAGAAAAAGTACTTGAAAATTTCTTAACTCTACTGCATCTATCTGTTTCTCTGACGTACCTAATTGTTTGTACAAATCTCTTACAATTTCCACTTTACTTTTGTCCAAGGTTAAACCCTAGTCTAATCTCTTTGCTTATTGTAAAAGTATGTTTTCTTTCTAAACATTCTTGGAAAATTTGAGAATCACTTTGAAACCCCAGAACCTCTTTAGCAACTATAAGAACCATTTCTCTCTCTTTTAATTTAACCAGCCACAAGTAACTGAAATGAAACAAATTCTCACACATCTGCTTTATTTAAAAATGTCGGAGACGAAGCAGCAAGTGTTTAAATCCGCTGGGATCTCTTGTCCCACAAATCTGATCAAATCTCAGACCATATTTGTTTAAACTGCTGCAAATGATGAACCCTAGCGCCCAAATTGTTACAACATGATGGTAAATTCTGCTGATTAAATGAAACACAGAGAAAAACTCACCTCGCCTCATGATCTGTTCAAATATGAGTGACAGAGAACTATGAAAATTCCACTATTTCACAAAAAATATCAATGTTCTTCTTGAAGTCTAAAGAGAAAATTAAACAACAGCTATTTACAACTCTAAGCCTTCATTCTCTTAAATATTTGTTGTCTACCTCTACAAATCTACTGATCCAATAAAACCCCTATTAAATTGACAGCAACTTAATTTGCAAAACCAGACAGCAGGTGTTTTCTCTGGTTTCTCTGTCTTCATCGGTTTATAGATCTCCCTGGGTTGTCTTCAGTCTGCTGTCACACAGATCTTTCACATAAGAAAGGTACCGTTGATAGAGAGTGTTACGGTCAATCTGTCTGACAATGGCACGTGGTGCTCCTTCTGGCTAACTGTCCAAAATGCCTGTTTTGCAGACCCCCAACATCAGATAGTCTCATTGGTCTGATGTTGTCAAAACAGTAAAATACAAATTCAATTTAGGTTTAGAATCCTGGGGCTTAATTTAACTTGATTGGTTGCATTCGAACTGCAGTGGAAACAATTGAGGTACCAAGGTTAAAGCCAAAGGTTACATCTTAAGATTACATCTTTCAAATCTCCACTGCACACTGTGCCTGCTCGTCAGTCACATGACAGGTGCTTGCCAGCTTTCACACTTTCTTAAAGTACATACTTTCAACTTCATAACGCATCCTTGTTACCCGCTAACCTTGTTAACTATCTCTAACGGAAGTTTCTGTGAGTCATGCACAAGGACACCCAGATCCTCCTGCACCAAAGCGCTCTGAAGTATCTCTCCACTTGTATAACTTATTTTCCCACCTGTTTTAGTATCGTCTGCTCCCTTCTTTCTAATTAATGAATCCTACCAATTTGTTAAGGAAAGTTTTTAGGCTAACAAGAGAAGAACATAGACAAGATGCCATTCACAATGATGTAATATGTTGCTGATTAATTAGTCTGGAAATGAAGTTGCTGTTGCTGTGTAAAACCTCAATCCAGGAGTTTCTGCACAACAAGCTCTGACACACAGGAAGGGGAGAGAGTGCTGCACAGTTTCCGATTATTTAAGTTTACCGACTGGAGATTGGCACAGAGAGAACTTGCGTATCTTAAAATTAGCATATCAAG
Organism: Hemiscyllium ocellatum; assembly: GCF_020745735.1. Lineage (NCBI taxonomy): Eukaryota > Metazoa > Chordata > Chondrichthyes > Orectolobiformes > Hemiscylliidae > Hemiscyllium > Hemiscyllium ocellatum. The sequence goes on from NC_083445.1 coordinate 26,724,714, forward strand.
ACATTTTATATCCACCTGAAAAAGCAGACAGGATCTTTGGTATCCCAACTGATTTATGAAAAGGGCACCTCAGCCCCAGGAACATACAAATAAGAAACAGGAAAAAGGTTCCTTGAAGGAATTTAGTGAACTTCCCCGATGTTTTCAAATCATCAAAATTATCTCAGGGTGGACTTTCTCTGCAATTATCTTATAACACAAATAGTGAAATGTTTAAGTTTACTCTAACAAACTGAGAATCTGAATTTCGGATTCCCCGGTGAGTGTGATCCAAATGTGGGCTCAAGGATACAGGCAGGAAACTAACATTATTTTGTAACAAATGCTTATGATAGTTTATTTATAAGAATAAATTCTAAAATTTGAGCAAATTCTATATCCTAGCACATAGATTATTCTGACAGGACTATCCTACTTAAATTTCTACATGTTTTAAAATCCACCTTTAAAAACATTTTATTTTATACAGTAATACTGAAAGCAAACTACTCTGGCAGTTCACTCTCATTGTGCTTAAGTCTGGGAGCATTTGCCCAGAGAGACAGAAAAGCAGACACAAGGTCCCGAATCCGGGGAGAGCCATAATTGGTGAAGATTGCTCGCTGTGACTTGATGGGCTAATGCATCACTGACACATTTGTCAGTGTGCGTATTTTTCATCCTGATGCATATTACTTCATGTTTTCGTTTTATGTCCAAAAAGGCTTGCTTCTCTTTAAAGAGTTGTATTTTCTCTGAACAGCTGATAACTCTCTGTCTGTCTGTGTCTGTTTCCAATGCGTTTAAAGTGATACAACGCCACCCACTGCTGGTCATCCCACCCTACTGCACCAGCGGCGGATTTAATGATCCGGGACAATTTGCTCCTGTCCATGTCCAATCGATTATTTCTGACAGTCTCACCATGACCTGAGTGACACAAGGTGTCACTCGTACCAGGACACTCCCTCTGACGAACAGGGAGAGGAATCAGCCTTATGTCCCACTGCGTCCTGCATTCTCCTTTCATCATCCTGTACAAAGGCAGTTCACACGCCCTTTAATAGCAGCATGAATTGCATCAGTGCTATAATACTGGACATTTCTAACTATTAGGAAGCCTAGAAGGATGGAATCATTGAACATTTCTCCAATCCCATGGTGTCATTGTGGATTTCACTAGTTTCCTCATTTCCCCTCTCCCTACCTTGTCCCAGTTCCAACCTTACAGCTCAGCGCCGCCCTCATGACCTGTCCCATCTGTCCATCTTCCTTCCCACCTGTCCGGTCCACCCTCCTCTCCGACCTATCACCATTACCCCCACACCCATCTACCTATTACACTCTCAGCTAACTTTCCCACAGCCCCACCCCCTCCCATTTATCTCTCCACGCCAAGATTCCAAGCCTCGTTCCTGATGAAGGGCTTTTGCCTGAAAAAGTCGACTTTCCTGCTCCTCTGATGCTGCCTGACCTGCTGTGCTTTTCCAGCATCACTCTGTCGACTCATTTAATATTCCTGGCCATAGTGCCCAGGGATGTGCACGTTTTGTGGGTTTACTGTGGGGAATACAAGGTTACAGGGACAGTGGAGGGGTGCTGAGTCTAGTTTGGGAAGATCTTTAGGGGCAGTGGAGATACGATTGGACAAACAGTCTCTATTTGCACTGCAGGGATTCTAAGATTCTCAGTTCGCTGGAAAGTCTGCTTTGTGGTGTACAGCAACACTAACAGCAGGTTCTAAGGTACCCATACCAGCTGAGGTCACCCAGAAGGCCCTATCTCTCAATTTTACAGGACCATCAGTTTAGACGCAAAACCATTCACACCTCAGTCCACAGAAGCACTACAGAACTGCACACAACAGGAATGGAAAACCCCACCAGCTTCACCCAGAGATTCTAGATCAATTTGTCAGGGTTATCGGGGATGTGACACACATCTCACTGACAAAGGAACAATGGGAAAAGTGAGTCTAAACCCTTATGCCCCATGTCTCAGAAAGGGGAGGGATGTGTAGCTGTGTTTTAACCCCTCCAATGCCTCCTGTAATAAGCCTTTGTTTCTCCACAAATTAATTGCTATATGAGAAAGTGGGTTGGGGCACAGCAATCATGTGGACTGAGGTTCAGCATAAGCATGGTCTGGACTTCTTACAGTCGCCTCCTCCTGGAGCAGCAAAGCAAGGGGCAGGAATACAGTATGGAGCCCAGGCAGACCTCCTCTTCACGAGTCCCCAGGCTCCAGAAGAAGGGAACTCCTACAAATGAACTACAAATCCAATCCATGCTCAAAATGCAGCTGAACTGACCATGTCATTTGGGATTGCTGGGCACCTGAGATTCCCATCGGGCAACAGGAAGTCTAGAAAAGGAGGCCAACAGCCAGGGAACTTCCTGGCAGCAACAGCTGGAGTAAAAACAGGTTTGGCTTTTACATTGAGAATGGCAGGGGCAAACCAATAATGAAAAGATCTTTAAACCTCCCCAGCCATGTGAGTACACAAGCTGCCACTTGGGAACCAATCAGGAACTGCTCCCTCCACTGAGGAACCCAACCCTCTACACCAACATCCTGCACAGGGGGCAATTTATTGTATCACAGGATGGGGGGTGGGGGGATACAGGAATGCATGACAATTGAATTACTGGAGCATTTTCTAATGGCATGTTGAACATAGTGTCAAATTTCAGAGCAAAATATTTACAGAAATTATTCTTGTTCCCCTTCTAGGAAGCACACAGAGTGGCTGCACCAAGCAATGATGTGACCTTCTGGAGCGCTTGCTGAGTATTGTGAGGATGGTTCACAATAACTACATGAAAAGATATAGCACAGGTACAAGGGTGAGGGATATACCCAGGATCCCTGTGGTATGACACACCAGGCACCACTGTGTGTGTCGATGGGACCCTCTGGATCCACTCTGTGTAATCAGTGGGATTCAGGTGTAACCATCAGTTCATGATTTACAGGAAACCCCGTGGGATTTGCACATTGTGTTACAGGAGCACAGGTTTCCTCGAGAAAATGAAGATGGGGTAGTGGGATGCCTAACACACAGCCCAAACCAGGGGTCAGAGTTCAGACAGCGATGCTTTGTGAATCCCCACGAGGGAGAAATCCTGGCGAACAAAATTAAAAATGGGCTGAGACCAGGAGTGCAGGCTCCTTCCCCAGATTATCCCACACAAACCAGACCCACACAATGGACCAGTCAGGAAACTCAGAGGAAACCTTCTTCAATAACATTCACCACAAACTAATGACAATCATAATAGATGTGTCAGAGATACGGGAGCCGGAGTGATGTCCATCCCCATTAAAATGTTTATCTTCCCACCTGCCCCACTGATTAAAGGGACAAGGGTCAGGAAAATATGAAGGAAAACCCAGACCAGCAATTAACAGATGCAAGAGAACAGAACTCCTTAGTAATCTAGTCAGAGCATACACAACAGGAGTGTCACCACTTACTACCCATGGCTTGGTTTAACTTAACCACTAAACTCAGAATGTTGACCCAGAAGGTCAGACAATCGCGAAAGGGGTGAAGTGCAGAGAATCAACTAGTGGCTTGTTTTCTGCTTGTTTGTCCAATGTAGTGTTTGTTACAGTCCTTGTACGGTATTTTGTAAATGGCATTAGTTTTGCTTGGTGTCTGTATGGGGTCTTTCAGGTTCATTAGCTGCTGTCTTAGTGTGTTGGTGGGTTTGTGGGTTACCAAGATGCTGAGGGGTCTGAAGTGTCTGGATTTCTAGGAAAGACATTTCCGAGATGTCTTTAATGTAGGGGAGAGTGACTCGGGTTTCTCGACATGTTTTGTCTCCTTGTTTGGGTTTGGTGCTGAGAAATCGACAGATTGTGTTCATTGGGTACCCATTCTTTTTGACTACACGGAATAGGTGATTTTACTTTGCTCTGCCTATTATTAGATATTAGATAAGGATAACAAAAGAAAGAACCCTGGTCTCTCCCCAGGACAACCATGATCACACGAATCACAATCCAGATACGGATTGGGATCGTTATCATCATTAGGAACAATATACATGAAACGTTGAACAGACCAGAATATATCTGCCCAGGATGTTTATGGTTTTGTCCCCCAGATGCAAGTGAATGTGAGGATGGGGTGTTCTTGGCACACCCCAACAACAGCGTAATGTTTAGATGCAATGACCAGCAGGCAGTATAGAAAACAAATGGACGCTCAGATCACTGCTACCAGAATGTAGTAATTTTGGGTGATTGGTGGGGATTCTCCCACAATGGGCATCCCAAGATAGGATGCTGAGCAAGTGACCCAGAAAAGGAATTGGAACTCGGGCAGTGATGACCCGGGAAGTTCAGAGGGGAAATTTGTTCAGTACAAAGTTAGGAAAGGCCGAAAACGAGCTGCAGAGTCACCCCAACCCATTTGACCCGAGGTCACCCCGGTCCACAAAACAGACTAGTTTTAAACCAATTGGCAAAATCTTGTATGATATCATTCACCACGAATTGGCATGTGTGAATTTAGCAAGAACCAAGCTGCTAGAGTGGAGCTCTCCCCAATGTAAACATCTTCAATGCCACTTAACCCATAGATAATTAGGGTGAAAGATCAGGACAGACGATAGGAAGACCGCAGTCAAACAACATAAAAGGGAAACACTGAATTGCACAGTGACAGCATATAGGGCTGGATATCAACCATGAACCACGTAATTTGGCCAACATTGACAATAAATTCAGATTCTTGACCTGACTACTGACAGACTTTGGACACGATTAATGAGAACAGTCTCCAGAATGCTGTAAAGCCGGTAACCTTATGGTAGCTGTGCCAGAAGGACAGGCCAAAACAAAGAACAGGTTAAAAACAAAACAGGAAACGAGGAGAGGATATCTGACAACACGAGCAGCCCTTGTGCTGCATTTATGGACAGCAGATGATAGGACAGTTGAGAGAAAATCTTTACAAGATTAGACAGGTGCAAGTTTCAATCCTGCATCAGCTATGTACAGATAGAACATTCATTCAGGGGAAAGAAGCACCTCAAATGATCAGACTGACAGCTGAGCCAAATGACCAAAGTCTGGATCAAAGACAATTATAAAGGATCTTCAGTGATAGCTTTAGAGATGGTATTAGAACTTCCAAAACTCACAAATGACAGAATTGGACTAAGGGTATTCAGTGTAAAACGTACAGACACTTTTCAAAAGGGTCTGTTGGGGAGAATCTGCTATCGGGGTACCTACACTGGGGCTAGGGAGGGGAGCACCATTATTAAAGCAGACACTGTCAGATACCAGCTAAAACACAGCCATGTAAAATAAACCCAGCCACTGCAGGACTGTCTGCCTGGGGCCACATTCCTGGGGGATTAGAACATGTCCGTCAGTTTCAATCATCCTGTTACACTCTCATTGTTAATAAAGGAAACCGGTAACTATCGGATAGTGTAAATCGCACCGATACTACACTTGATTGATAAAGTACTTGCTAATGCCTCCGCTGACGTCAAACTCACTCGGGTCCTATGTTAAATGATAATATCTGTATATTCAACTATGGAGAACTATTGTGAACGCCCAGACAGCCAGACGCATGGCAATGAGGAAACCTTTCCAAACAATAAACTTTTAATTTACAAGATCGGAAACTGCCGAACCCAGGATGTCTACCCATTGTTCAGCACAGCAGGAGTTGGACAGGTATCTCGGGGCAGCCAATAGAGACACTAATCCATTCACAGACAGGTGAACCGACCAATGAAAGAGCCGAACAAGGGGGACCTGACCGGGAACTCGAGGAAGCACGAAGTATAACTGCACCAGATCTGAAGGGAGAGACAGAACGCCTTCTCCAACGAATTTGCATGCTTTTGAATTCGTTGTATAGTGTACCAGTTTTGATTTTGTAATAAACGGTGTTTTTGCTCCAAACTCTAGCCGGTTTGATCTCTCCTTCCAACGAACACGTAGAGACGAGACCATTCGGTTTCCGTCTCAACAGATGGTGAGCCTGACCGTGGGAAGGGAAAGAGACGACCGCAAGTTGGCCACGTTGGCGGACCGGAGGACAGACAAACTTTCGGCCGAACTTTTAAAATGTGAGGAAGCGCCTGTTAAAGCAAAGACTTCCAGTAGGTAAAATTTTTTTAGTTAGTCAGTCTTTGTCTGCTCCCTGATCCTCACCAACACAAACAGTATTTTTAATTCAGTTTGGCAGCAACGTTGCAGAGTCCATACTGGTAAGCTATTTTCTCACTTCTTCACTAATACCTGCCTGTTTTCGCGGTACTGAAGTGACTAATTGATCCATGGCTAGCCTTAAGTTAATGCGCAGTTTTTGAGTTTGAGTTTTACGCGTGGATTTCGGATCCTGGACGCGGTTTTTGAGTTAAGTTAATGCGTGGATTTCGGATCCTGGACGCAGCTTTTTGAGTTTGAGTTTTACGCGTGGATTTCGGATTCTGGACGCGGTTTTTGAGTTAAGTTAATGCGTGGATTTCGGATCCTGGACGCAGCTTTTTGAGTTTGAGTTTTACGCGTGGATTTCGGATCCTGGACGCGGTTTTTGAGTTAAGTTAATGCGTGGATTTCGGATCCTGGATGCAGGTTTTTGAGTTTGAGTTTTACGCGTGGATTTCGGATCCTGGATGCGGTTTTTGAGTTAAGTTAATGCGTGGATTTCGGATCCTGGACGCAGCTTTTTGAGTTTGAGTTTTACGCGTGGATTTCGGATCCTGGACGCGGTTTTTGAGTTAAGTTAATGCGTGGATTTCGGATCCTGGACGCAGCTTTTTGAGTTTGAGTTTTACGCGTGGATTTCGGATCCTGGACGCGGTTTTTGAGTTAAGTTAATGCGTGGATTTCGGATCCTGGACGCAGTTTTTTGAGTTTGAGTTTTACGCGTGGATTTCGGATCCTGGACGCGGTTTTTGAGTTAAGTTAATGCGTGGATTTCGGATCCTGGACGCAGGTTTTTGAGTTTGAGTTTTACGCGTGGATTTCGGATCCTGGACGCGGGTTTTTCAGTAAAGTTTATGCGTGGATTTCGGATCCTGGACGCAGCTTTCTGAGTTAAGGTAAAAGCGTGGCTTACGGAGCCTGGACGCTTTGTGAAATTATTTAAGACAGCGCTGACCGCACTTGACTGATTGGATCTTTTCTCTTTTTATTAAGCACTTTAACTCCGACAACTATTGATAGACACACTCGCTGCTAGCATCCTAAGGGGACAGAGGGCGGATCTCATCTCCTGGCTAGGGTTTACCTGCACAGGCGTTTGCCTTAGACCGGTTGTTAAGAGCAGAAATCTGCCACGCGAAGGTCAGGCTTTTGAAAAACGCACTGGGTTTAAAGCAGTACCCACCAGGTGAGATCCGTCATGGGGGACTTGAACTTTGGACCACCAAAAATGACCCAATTTCGACCATTACGCCCCGGAGTGCCCTGGTGGCACCTCACGGTCGGCACAGACGTAACTTGGCATGCCCAATTATTACCGGACAGTGTAACAGTGCACAAGACAGCACTAGATCAAGTGTTTAACCAAGCGCCCGCCCAAAAAGACCTGATATTGGCGAGACTAAAAGAGACCTTCACTGATACGGCGCTAATGACCAAGATTTTAAACGGTCTCCTACTCTCGCCGCAGTATTCAGTGCGGCAAACAATAGCCCTAGGGAAACCCCCTACTGATTGGGCACCACCGACCGCCGATAAATCCCTGGGGTGGAAGACGAAACTGTTAGTCACATTCAACCCGCAGTGGCAAGGGGGCCACTGTACCTCCACCACAGCCCCAGCCATTTCGGACGCCCCGACCGAGATTTGCTACGATTTCACACAGACTGTCAGTTTCTGCGAGGATATAATGCCTCGAAACATGTCACTAAAACTGGGGACAAGGGACTGCGACAGGCTGAGACGTGAGTACGGACACACCGACAGTATGCGTGGGTTGGCATGTTTATGGATGAAAACCAGTGTGGGGCCGGCCCAGTGCGAAAGGGAGTGAGTGAGTGCAGTGATTTTTAACGGACGTGGCGAACGGAGGTGTCGTAGCAAATGTTTCATCCCAGGTCTCGGTGTACAGTGGACTGGCGCCGACAGCCTGAGTGACGGAGAGGGACCGTGGGAAGCCGCCCAGCAGCCGAAAGCAGTTTTACTGCTGTCGGAGTACGTGAGTATTGTTCCCTACACTTAGCGGTTTGGGATTGATCACTTAGTGGTCTGGGATTTTTCTCCATAGTCTCGTCTTGATTTTTAGGATTAAATACCGCTTGTCCCCCCACTATCACGTTTAATTACTCTTATACTTGTAAAGGAATACCTGGATGTAGGAAGGGGGCGCAGGAAGGGATGGTGGAGCTTTTTATTTTAATAACACTACGGTTGTGGAATCCTAAGACGGTAAATCCCGGGGTGTCCTGTGCTCACCCTAGTTTTGGCGGGTCACCCTTCTCTGGGCGGGTCACCTTAGCTCTTGGCGGGCTTTCTTGCTTTTGGCGCGAAGGCTCAGGTTGGGCGGGGCCAGCTGACTTTTGGCGCGAACGCTCAGTGGGGCGGTGCCCGTTCGCTTTTGGCGCGAATGCTCCCTCTTGGTAGGATTGCACACTCTAGAAGGGGCTGCTCGCCTGCGGACGTTCCGCGACCCTATTAGCTCAACTACCGCGCCACCACTACACCGATGGGTCTCTCAAGCGTCATTGCCCTACTCCATGGGATTAGTCGATGAACAGGTCCACTTCAGTTACTGGGATGTCGATATGAATCATGCCTCTAACCACATCTTCTCTGACAGGTTGTGCCTTTTACTTTTAACTATAACGTCCCGACCAACAACATGCACATTGCCGTATCGCCATACTGTGCGTTTTCATTTACAATGTTTTGTAGGTCCAGTGTTTGGCCGTCCCACTGCCCAAATATCCCCCAACCCACTTATTTTTGTCTCTCTTTCTTTATCCCCCGCTGGTCACAGGCCTCAGGCCTCCAACTAGGACGTGCTACTCAGCCCACAGCAGGGTGCTTGGCACATCTCTCTTCCTCGCGGCCGCTCACTCATCTTTTTGTCCGCCGACATGGGTGTTTAGGCCATCCCCTTCCCCTCGTGTTCACAAAGTGCCAAGAACGAGGGGGGCCCACCTACTCCTTCTTCCGTCTATGCCCTCCACATTTTTTCTGCCCCCTCTCATGGCCCCATTTTTATCTCTTCTCCCGAGTCCACAGATTTTTCTTTCGCTAAAGCATGATGGACGCTCATTTAACGCAAGTTCCTCCTGCTACTCGTTATCCCCCCACCTCAACTTTGCGGCTAGGGAGGGTTGAGCAACTGCTGCCACAGACACTGCCATTTCCAGTCCCTAAAGCGGGTATTGGCAACCATGCGGGGTGAAGATGCCAGCCAGTCTACCTGTCTGAGACTACACTCTCCAATGCTTTGAACATGCAACCTGTAACTGCCAGTCAGTACCAAACCTTCCCATTGAAATCTCGTACAGACTCCTCTGGCCGATTGTACTGCCCTATCCTACAACCCCGCTCCCCATTCCCCACGCCATAGTCACGCCCCTTCATCGTTTTCTCCCAAACCCACACACTTTATGGTCACCGTCGGATCTGAGGTCGTCTCAGCTTTGTCCTTCACTCAGCCTGCACTGAATTCACCTGGTTCTCATTGAATTGAGGATCCGCTGATCCCTACGCTCCATCTCTTTTTAAGGTTTTACGCTCCCTGAGGTTTTCTACCAGGACACAGTAACTCATCTTCTGGCCTCATCTCTCCATTAGGGCATTCCACTCACTATGCTTCCACTGCCGTACTCTGCGCCCCATCTTCTTTCCAAAAGTCTCATGCTCCCTGAGGTTTGCTACCAGGATTCGTCACGTCATCTTCAAATAATAAATGGTGCCACCGCCACTGCAAACTTAAAGGTTCCCGACCCCTCTGTTGCACTGTGGGCGCTCACGCCTGCCTTTCATTTTTCTCTGTTACACTCCTGGCCAACGCTCTCTTTTGTCCTCCACTGCACCTACAGTATCGGCAGCACTTTGCTGTCGCCTTTTGCTTGAGGCCATTATACATACAATCGCCTCCCACAGGGATCAATACTCAGCTCCTGCCCAAATCCTTCAGTCTCTTCAACTGCGAGTACTCCTCTCCAACTCATCTGTTCGTATCTTTTGCAAGGCGCTGGTTCGCGCTGAGAACAGCAGGGTCACCAGGTTCCTTTATGATTCTTTTCCCGGGGTATCTTTTAAAGGCTGCTACTTCCCCCAAATTCATCAAATCGTTATGTATTTCACGTAGGAGACTGCTGCACAGCCAATTTCTGTCCTGATCTGTCCGAGCAGCTTTTTGAGATTCTCTCTTTCTCTGTCTCCTTTCTGACATGCCCGCAGCACCTGCGCACACTCCTTTGGCTAGAGCACACGGCCCCTCTCACAAGCGGGTTCTTCATTAGGCCAGGATCGTCCTTGCACCTCTCGTTCTGCGCCTCATTCAGGGCAACAAGCCCCCTCAGGGAATTGGTCCAACTTCGTACCACCGCAAATCTCCCAATTGCCCAGAGTTTTGCTTTGCTCATGAGTCTCCCAGTGAGAACGGCCCCGCTCCATAATCATCATCATCATATCTTGTACCGAGCTGGCTGGAAACACATACGCCACTACACCCACCACTTCTCTCATTGCTCCAGGTCAGCACAACCTAATATATCTCTAAAATCACTCGATGAGACACGACCTGATGGGGAGGTGCAGTCTGAGCTGGAAACATGCAGCCCCACCTTGACACGGCCCGACATGGGTCCATTTCACTGATATCCTTACTCTTCGTGTACTTTATTCCGCTCTCTAAACTCCTCATTCAGCCTTATTTTAAGAGATCCACCTTGTTTATCATGGACTCCGTTTCGAGCGGGCAAATAGCCGCCAGGATAAGGTTGTGCCCTTTAGCTGGTGGCTCAACCCCCTTTTTATCTACATTGGTCTTTCTCCATTGTATAGGCGCCTTTCCTGATGTTACCAATACTTTCTGCCTCACAGTCGCGGATCGCTCCAATATCCCACCCAAGTGTCTGAGGGCAGCAATCCCGCCCTGCTTGCTAAAGGAGGTTCCCGGCTACCTTGCCGCTTATTCTGCGCGCCCTGTGAGGCTAGGGGCATCTCCTGCGCTTTGTCCTCCCTAACCACACACTGGAATTTCACCTGCTCTATTATCCTATTACCACAGGGTTGATGGGAATCCTCATCATTTCCACATTAATGACCCTTGTCCTAAACGGTCTCCATGGGTGGCTCATCAAACGATTGTCCTACGACAGCCCCACTGGTTGTGCACCCCGAGCACGGGCAGTTCCCCGGGGTACAAATCGATACTACTACTGCCCCTTGCCGTTCATTATCAAAGCGTACCGTTTGCCTTCCCCTATGCAGTCTACTGTGGTTCCCTTCTCACTATTACCAATCCCACTTCCCTCTCGAGGGACTTACTCTATTTATTCGACACAACTCCTGGACGAATGTTTTTACTCTTCAAACATTGCGTTTTAAAACATACAGGCGCCTGCGCTCCTGTAGCTGCTAGCACACATTCCCACCGAGTCATAACTGCCACTCGTACTATCTTGCATTTGTATCAGTGTCCCGACTTTCATCTACCCCGTGTAGTGCTGCTGCTCAAATGGACACGGATTATCCTACTAATTGTCTTCCACAGTCTGCGCACAGTTGATTTTAACTTTGTCAGAATATTGCGACTTGACACCTTTTGCGTGACTGCTCCCCGCAATTACCTCACCGACACTGGACCAGTGTCATGATTACGTTTTTTACATTTTTCCTCTGCCTCTATGTAATTCGACGAACATTAAAACACCTATAGTATAATCTGGCTACCCCTGCCTCGACTGCCTTTTTGTGGCAGCCCGTGCTGGGGAGCCTTTTTCTCTGATTTGAGATCACGAATCCCTCTGACTTCCTTTGTGTAAAGTTGTACCCCTTCCCTTACGTGAAACCACTCCGTCTACCTCACACAGAGTTCTCTCTATTTTTATGTGACTCCTTTCGGTGGATATTTTTCATTGAAATACTGCCACGTACAGGTCCGCAACTCATAAGAATGGTTAAGGGTTTCAGACTACCTTCATTATTTTCACCATTGTCCTTTTATATCTGCCCCCCCATTCCTCTTACACAAATGGTTGAGTACACTCTTCCTGGTTGCATTTGACAGTCCACATGAGCACAGACCTTATGTTCAGGAGTACTGACTGGAGAATTTGGGGACTGCCTCCCGTCCATTCCAGTCTCCCAGACATGCCACCCCAAAGACCCCATACAACACAACACTTTATTTCCCATAGTAGTCACATAGTTCCTGACTGACCCCGCCATATATCACCCTGGTGATGCGGGGACTCCTTTTTACTGCATTCCCACAGCCCCATCTCACTGATTTAAAGGTGATGAGGTATCATTACTTTTCAACCGGACCCCCATACGTTGAGCTCCACCAGGAGACGCCACTGCCACCAACTCCGACAACACGACAGCCTGTGTGTGACCTCCTACAAACGGACAGGGACATATCCAATACATGCTGTAATGCGACTTCCGCTCGTGAGCCATGATACCGGGTTTTCTTGCTTACGGCTGGTTGCGATAAGGGCGGGCGAGTGGGGACCTCCCAATTCTTTTCTTCATTGCTATAGTACCGCCGTTGCATGAGCTCGCGGTTCAGGCGTAGTAGAGGCTATCTCTCCGGTGCGTGTCGGCTCCCTCAATGGCTTTCTTTCGAATTCGGCTGATCCTATTGTACTCATGACTAACTTTTCATCTTCATGTACGCTAAATGAAGCCTGGCTGTCCACAGAGCCCCCACTTATTTATTTTGCCCGTTTAAATTGGGGATATGTGAATTGATCCTTCCATAACAGCGGGTGGGGGAGATGTACTGTGCGCCCTGGCATTCGAAACACTGCTGTTCTCGCAAGAGGCCCTTCCGGACTGTCCAATATTCCTGACTGGCCTCAGCCACTCACGGAGGCCACTGACCATGCTACTGAGCTGCCCAGGTCTGTCCTTGTGGCGGTGAAACGGATGTCGGCGTCGATTGCTCAATGCGGCACGACTGGTTAGCCAATGACGGGTAAGATCCCTCGGGCGAGGGACAACCTAAGACAGGCACAGTCGCGCATTGACATCGGAACGGGTGGCCTCCGTTCGTCTCCATTTGATGAGATTTCTGCCTGCCTGCATCAGTGTCGGACGGTTGGACAGCACTGCTGCTCTCTGGCACATACTGATCTACGGGACCACCGGGGCACAGTACAGTTTCACACTGGGTTTCACATCTCTAGCGGGTACCTACCTGCTGGTACCAGGCTGTTCCGACTCCCTTTCCAAACTTACAACGCCTATTTACATTTGCCAGCTCTTTGGACTACAGACTTGCGTTTACTAAATGGCTTGCTCATTCTAACGCACTCGCGTACATTCCGCCAGCTCTGAATGACTTATTGCAATGCTTGTCTAATCCTGTGCTTTTCGTTTTTTTTGCAGACACTGCCTCAATTACTTCAACTATTAGTTTAGCTTAGCATGCAGCTGTGACCATCTATTGCTTAATTGTGTAGCGGCGCGTTTTTCAGGGCACCCTTCATCCCCACATGACTGTCTCTTTAGAACCAGTGAGTCTGGTCGATACAACACCGGTCGCCTCGTGGGGTTGCGTTCCTTACGGGATAAGGGGGTGTGGCCTCTTTCGAGGCCAAGGGAGGGAATGTTGGGGAGAATCTGCTATCGGGGAACCTACATTGGGGCTAGGGAGGGGAGCACCATTATTAAAGCAGACACTGTCAGATACCAGCTAAAACACAGCCATGTAAAATAAACCCAGCCACTGCAGGACTGTCTGCCTGGGGCCACATTCCTGGGGGATTAGAACATGTCCGTCAGTTTCAGATCATCCTGTTACACTCTCATTGTTAATAAAGGAAACCGGTAACTATCGGATAGTGTAAATCGCACCGATACTACACTTGATTGATAAAGTACTTGCTAATGCCTCCGCTGACGTCAAACTCACTCGGGTCCTATGTTAAATGATAATATCTGTATATTCAACTATGGAGAACTATTGTGAACGCCCAGACAGCCAGACGCATGGCAATGAGGAAACCCTTCCAAACAATAAACTTTTAATTTACAAGATCGGAAACTGCCGAACCCAGGATGTCTACCCATTGTTCAGCACAGCAGGAGTTGGACAGGTATCTCGGGGCAGCCAATAGAGACACTAATCCATTCACAGACAGGTGAACCGACCAATGAAAGAGCCGAACAAGGGGGACCTGACCGGGAACTCGAGGAAGCGCGAAGTATAACTGCACCAGATCCGAAGGGAGAGACAGAACGCTTTCTCCAACGAATTTGCATGCTTTTGAATTCGTTGTATAGTGTACCAGTTTTGATTCTGTAATAAACGTTGTTTTTGCTCCAAACTCTAGCCGGTTTGATCTCTCCTTCCAACGAACACGTAGAGACGAGACCATTCGGTTTCCGTCTCAACAGGTCTATGGAAAGGATATGACGGCTTCTTACTGTACACTGCATAGAAGGAAGGGAGGCTCATAGGCATCAATGTTGATGAGTGTCAATAAACTAACAGTAATAACACTTATTTATGCAATTCATTTAATTAAACATGCACTGTCTGGCTTCAAGAAAGACACCAGCCAAAACTGCTCCGTTGAGACTAGCAACCTGGACACCAACCTCATCCAGGTGTCCTACAGGGGAGAAGGGGAATGCTGCCTCACAACCTCACCTACCACATATCAGTATGGGACAGCCCATTGTTAATGTCACCTTCGAAAAACACCTTCCATATTAGGCCACATGAACTTGCCGGAATAGGCCGAATTCAGCTGATAAATAAATATTAAAATGGAGAAGGAGAATTCAATGCAAGTGAAGAAATCAATGTATTATCCAGAGAGGTACAACACTGGTCTACAACCCATGCCATCGGGGTTACATCAGATTCAAACCTGCTTGACCACAGCCCAGAGAACTTCCACCAAAATAGAACAGCAGGCCAACGATGTCAAAGAATGAATCAATGAAATTAAAGTAACAAGCTGATGGGATGGTTTCTGGGAGTGGGGCTCCCACATACTAATCAATCCTTGGCAGCCGTGTGTAACACCTGTCTGCTTTGCTGATATTGGTTACACTGGTATATACAAAGAACAAATAAAACTACAGCACAGGTACAGGCCCTTCGGCCCTCCAAGCCTGCGCTGATCCCGATCCTCCATCTAAACCTGTTGCCTATTTTCTAAGGATCTGCATCCCTCTGCTCCCTGCCCATTCATGTATCCATCCAGGTACATCTTAAATGACGCTATCATGCCCACATCTACGACCTCAGCTGGCAGCGTGTTACAGGCATCCAACACCCTCAGCATAAAGAACCTCTCACACATATTTCCCTTAAACATTTTCCCTCTCACCTTGAACTCATGACCCGTTGTGAGTGAATCCCCCACTGTGGGAAAAAGCTTCTTGTTAGCCACCCTGTCTGTGCCTTTCATGATTTTGTACACACCACAATCAGATCCCAGCCCCCCTCCCTCCCATGCCACCCTTCGAATGTGAATAATTGTAATCTACTCAACATCTCTTCATAGCTAGCGCCCTCCATACCAGGCAACATCCTGGTGAACCTCCTCTGCACCCTCTCCAAAGCATCCACACCCTTCTGGTAATGTGGCAATCAGAACTGTATGCAGTATTCCAAACAAAACTCTTATACAACTGTAACATAACCTGCTAACGTTTGTACGCAATACCCCGTCCAATGAAGGAAAGCATGCCGTATGCCTTCTTGACGACTAGCAACCGGTGTTGCCACCTTCAGGATACAATGGACCTGAACACCCAGGACTTTTCCATTTACTGTATAGTTTGATCTTCAATTGGATCCTCCAACATTTGTCAGGATTGAACTCCATCTGCCTTTTCTCTGCCCAATTTCCAATCTGTATTCTGCTGCATTCTCTGACAGTCCCCTTCATTATCTGTTACTGCTACTCCACCAATCCTAGTGTCATCTGCAAACCTGCTAATCAGACCACACATACCTTCCTGCAGATCATTTATGTATATCACAAACAGCAGTGGTCCCAGCACGGATCCCTGTGGAACACCACTGGTCACAGTTCTCCATTTTGAGAAACCCCATTCCATTACTACTGTGTCTCCTCTCGCCCAGCCAGTTCTGTATGTATCTAGCTAGAATACCCCTGTACCCCATGTGACTTCACTTTCTCTATCTCCCAACTGTGGGGAACCTTAACAAATGCCTTAGTGAAGTCCATGAATGTGACATCTACAGCCCTTACCTCATCAAGCAACTTTGTCATTTCCTCAAATAATACTATGAAGTTGGTAAGACATGATCTGCACAAAACCATGCTGCCTATTAGTGAGGAACCCATTTTCTTCCAAACATAAATAGATCCTATCCCTCAGTATCTTCTCCAGAAGCTCCCCTACCACTGATGTCAGGCTCACCAGTCAAAAATTACCTGAACTATCTCTGATGCCCTTCTTAAACAAGGGGTCAACATTTGCAATTCTCCACCCCTCCAGTACTTCATCCGTGTTTAAGGAAGCTGAAAAGATGTCTGTTAAGGTCTCAGCTATTTTATCTCTCACTTCCCTCAGTAACCTGGGATAGATCCCATCCGGACCTGGGGACTTGTTCACCTTACTGCCTTTTAGAAAACCCAACACATCTCCCTCCTTCTGCTGACTTGACCTAGAATAAGCAAATAATTCTATACCTAACATCACCATCCGTCATGCCCCACTCCTCGGTGAATACCAATGCAAAGTACTCATTAAGAATCTCACCCATTTTCTCTGACTCTATGCATAATCTTGCTCCTTTGTCCTTGAGTGGCAACCCTTTCTCTAGTGGGACTCTTGCTTCTTATATACAAATAAAAGCCTTTGGAATCATCTTTAATCCTGTTTGCTTAAGATATTTCTTGACTCCTTTTAGCCTTCTGAATTCCTCGTTTCAGACTGGTCCCATTTTCCTAATACTCTTCCAAACTTCATCTGTTTTCAGTCATCCAGACCTTATGTATGCTTCCTTTTTCCTCTTATTAAGTCTCATTTCACCTGTCATTCATGGTTACCTAATGTTGCCATTTATACCCTCATTTTCACAGGGACATGTATGTCTTATATACTAAATGAGCTCTCTTTAAAAGCCTGCCACATGTCAAAGGTGGATTTTCCCTCAAACAGCTGCTCCCAACTCACATTCCCAAGCTCCTGCTGAGTGTTGCCATAATTGACCTGCCCCCAGTTTAGCACTCTTCCTTTAGGAAAACAGTCATTTTGTCCATTAGTAATCTAAAACTTACAGAATTGTGATCACTATTCCCAGAGTAATCCCCGACTGAAACTGCAACCACATAGCCGGGCTCATTCCCCAACACCAGGTCCAGTCTGGCCCCATCCTGATTGCGATGATTTACATACTGCTCTATAAAACTCTGCTGTTTACTCCTTACAAATTCTGCTCCATCTAGACCTCTAAAACTATGTGAATCCCAGTCAATATTGAGAAAATTAAGATCTCCTATCATCAATACCCTGGTGCTCCTTTCTAACATCATCCATCTACCTATTTTAAACGTTCTCACACACGCTGTGGGGAAGCCTGTAGTACAGACCTACCATTGCTACCGCACCCTTCCTATTTCTGAGCTCTGCCCATATTGCCTCACTGCTCGGGTCCTCCACAGTGCTCTCCTTCAGCACAACTGTGACAGTCTCTCTGACCAGTAATGTAACTCCTCCAACCCTTCTACCTTCCTCTCTATCCTGCCTGAAGCATCTATATCCTGGGATATTTAGTTGCCAATCTTGCCCTTCCCTCAACCAAGTCTCAGTAATAGTAATAACATCACACGCCCAGGTAGTAATCCAAGCCCTAAATTAATCTGCCTTACTTTCTACACTTCTCACATTAAAACAAATACACCTCAAACCACCTGTATCTTTTGCGTTCATCATGTGGTCCTTGCCTACTCTTCCCCTTAGTCACGCTGACTTCATTATCTAGTTCCTAACAAGTTTTAGTTACTACCTCCTTACTATCCACTAACCTCTTCATTTGGTTCCCATCCCCATGTCACTTTAGATTAAACATTCCCCAACAGTGTTAGGAAAAGCACCCACTACAACACTGGTTCCAGTCCTGCCCAAGTATAGACCTTTGGGTTTGTAATAGTCCCAACACCCCCAGATTCGGTCCCAATGTCCAAAAATCTGAATCCTACTGTCCTGCACCATCTCTCACGCCATGCATTCATCCTGCTTATTCTTGCGTTCCCACTCTGACTAGCACGTGGCACTGGTAGCTTGCCTGATGTTACTGATATTTTCTCTTTTAATTTTTTCTCTCCTGTCTCTTTGCTTTCTCTCGTCCCCTTGATTTTGACCACAAAGACTTTGACTCTCTGACTGTGACCCCAAATTTGCCCCCCAATACCCCACCATGGCTGTACACAATGTGCAGCTGCAGACTGTCGGTGACCTACAAGGTTTGTGTAGGTTTGTAGCTCAGGTTGGGGTTTAGGGTGTAGGTTTGTAGCTCAGGTTGGGCTTTAGGGTGTAGGTTTGTAGCTCAGGTTGGGGTTTAGGGTGTGGGTGTGTAGCTCAGCTTGGGGTTTAGGGTGTAGGTGTGTAGCTCAGGTTGGGGTTTAGGGTGTAGGTTTGTAGTTCAGGTTGGGGTTTAAGGTGTAGGTTTGTAGCTTTGGTTGAAGTTTAGGGTGTAGTTTTGTAGCTCAGGTTGAGGTTTAGGGTGTAGGTGTGTAGCTCAGGTTGAGGTTTAGAGAGTAGTTGTGTATGTCAGTTTGGGGTTTAGGGTGTAGGTTTGTAGCTCAGCTTGGGGTTTAGGGTGTGGGTGTGTAGCTCAGGTTGGGGTTTAGGGTGTAGGTGCGTAGCTCAGGTTGGGGTTTAGGGTGTGAGTGTGTAGCTCAGTTTGGGGTTTAGGGTGTAGGTTTGTAATTCAGGTTGAGGTTTAGGGTGTAGGTGTGTAGCTCAGGTTGGGGTTTAGGGTGTAGGTTTGTAGCTCAGCTTGGGGTTTAGGGTGTGGGTGTGTAGCTCAGGTTGGGGTTTAGGGTGTAGGTGCGTAGCTCAGGTTGGGGTTTAGGGTGTGAGTGTGTAGCTCAGTTTGGGGTTTAGGGTGTAGGTTTGTAATTCAGGTTGAGGTTTAGGGTGTAGGTTTGTAGCTCATGTTGAGGTTTAGGGTGTAGGTGTGTAGCTCATGTTGGGGTTTAGGGTGTAGGTGTGTAGCTCAGATTGGGGTTCAGGGTGTAGGTGTGTTGCTCAGGTTGGGGTTTAGGGTGTAGGTGTGTAGCTCAGGTTGGGGTTTAGGGTGAAGGTTTGTAGCTGTGTTTGGTGTTTAGGGTGTAGGTTTGTAGCTCAGCTTGGGGTTTAGGGTCTGGGTGTGTAGCTCAGGTTAGGGTTTAGGGTGTAGGTGTGTAGCTCAGGTTGGGGTTTAGGGTGTGAGTGTGTAGCTCAGTTTGGGGTTTAGGGTGTAGGTTTGTAGTTCAGGTTGAGGTTTAGGGTGTAGGTGTGTAGCTCAGGTTGGGGTTTAGGGTGTAGGTGTGTAGCTCAGGTTGGGGTTTAGGGTGTACGTTTGTAGCTCAGGTTGAGGTTTAGGGTGTAGGTTTGCAGCTCAGGTTGGGGTTTAGGGTGTAAGTTTGTAGCTCAGGTTGGGGTTTAGGGTGTAGGTTTGTAGCTCATGTTGGGGTTTAGGGTGTAGGTGTGTAGCTCAGATTGGGGTTCAGGATGTATGTGTGTAGCTCAGGTTGGGGTTTAGGGTGTAGGCGTGTAGCTCAGATTGGGGTTCAGGGTGTAGGTGTGTAGCTCAGGTTTGGGTTTAGGGTGTAGGTGTGTAGCTCAGGTTGGGGTTTAGGGTGTAGGTTTGTAGCTCAGGTTGGGGTTTAGGGTGTAGGTTTGTAGCTCAGGTTGAGGTTTCGGCTGTAGGTTTGGAGGTCAGTTTGGGGTTTAGGGTGTAGGTGTGTAGCTCAGGTTGGGGTTTAGGGTGTAGGTTTGTTGCTCAGGTTGGGGTTTAGGGTGTAGGTGTGTAGCTCAGGTTGGGGTTCAGGGTGTGGGTGTGTAGCTCAGGTTGGGCTTTAGGGTGAAGGTTTGTAGCTCAGGTTGGGGTTTAGTGTGTAGGTGTGTAGCTCAGGTTGGGGTTTAGGGTGTGGGTGTGTAGCTCAGTTTGGGGTTTAGGGTGTAGGTGCGTAGCTCAGGTTGGGGTTTAGGGTGTGGGTGTGTAGCTCAGGTTGGGGTTTAGGGTGTAGGTGTGTAGCTCAGTTTGGGGTTTAGGGTGTAGGTTTGTAGCTCAGGTTGAAGTTTAGGATGTAGGTTTGTAGCTCAGTTTGAGGTTTAGGGTGTAGGTTTGTAGCTCAGGTTGAGGTTTAGGGTGTGGGTGTGTAGCTCAGATTGGGGTTTAGAGTGTAGGTCTGTAGCTCAGGTTGGGGTTTAGGGTGTAGGTGTGTAGCTCAGGTTGGGGTTTAGGGTGTAGGTTTGTAGCTCAGGTTGGGGTTAGGGGTGTAGGTGTGTAGCTCAGGTTGGGGTTTAGGGTGTAGGTGTGTAGCTCAGGTTGAGGTTTTGGGTGTAGGTTTGAAGCTCAGGTTGAGGTTTAGGGTGTAGATTTGCTCGCTGAGCTAGAGGTTTGATATCCAGACGTTTCATTACTTGGCTAGGTAACATCATCAGTGGTGACCTCCAAATGAAGCGAAGCTGTTGTCTCCTGCTTTCCATTTATATCTTTCTCCTGGATGGGGTTCCTGAGGTTTGTGGTGATGTCATTTCCTGTTCGTTTTCTGAGGGGTTGATAGATGGTATCTTGATCTATGTGTTTGTTTATGGCGTTGTGGTTGGACTGCCAGTCCTCTAGGAATTCTCTTGCATGTCTTTGCTTAGCCTGTCCCAGGATAGATGTGTTGTCCCAGTCAAAATGCTGGCTTTTTTCATCCATGTGTAGGGCTACGAGAGAGACAAAGTCGTGTCTTTTTGTGGCTAGCTGGTGTTCGTGTATCCTGGTGGCTAACTTTCTTCCTGCTTGTCCTATGTAGTGTTTGTGGCAGTCCTTGCATGGAATTTTGTAGATGACGTTGGTTTTGTCCATGGGATGTACTGGATCTTTTAAGTTTGTTAGATTTTGTTTGAGAGTGTTGGTGGATTTGTGTGCTACTAGGATACCAACGAAAACATCAAGAAGCTCGTGGGCTTGTGCCTCACCACCCATTTCACTTCCAACAACATAGTCTACAAATAAACCAATGGCACACGCATGGGATCTCCGCTATCAGGATTCATAGCGGAAGCAGAACAAACAGCCCTACCAACCATCCAACCAAAAATCTGGGTCCGCTACGTAGATGACACATTTGTCATCACAAAATGAAACAAGATAGAAGAGACATTTTACATCATCAACAACACCCTCACAGGCATAAACTTCTCCAAGGAGGAAGAAACCGTCATCAAACTCGCATTCCTTGACGTCACAGTCGAAAGAAAGGACAACGGAGAACTACAAACCTGCATATACAGGAAGCCGACAAACACTGACCAAATACTTAACTACACCAGCAACCATCCCAACACACACAAACGAAGCTGTATCAGAACACTATTCCAACGAGCCATCACACATTGCAGCACAGACGAACTTCGCAAAACAGATGAGAACCACCTATACAACGTATTCAAGAAGAACGGATACTCAAAAAATAGTGTGCAGATTCCTCAAGAACAAACCATGACAAGCAGACCAAACCCAGCCAGAAACCCTAACCACCTTACCATACATCAAAGAAGTTTCAGAAATTACTGCCAGACAAATAAAATCCCTCTGAATCCTAGTAGCACACAAACCCACCAAAACTCTCAAACAAAAACTAACAAACTTAAAAGACCCAGTACATCCCATGGACAAAACCAACGTCATCCACCCAATTTCATGCAAGGACTGCCACAAACACTATGTAGGACAAACAGGAAGAAAGTTAGCCACCAGGATACATGAACACCAGCTGGCCACAGAAAGACACAATCCTCTCTCCCTTGTATCCCTACACACAGATGAAAAAAGCCACCATTTCGACTGGGACAACACATCTATCCTGGGACAGGCTAAGCAAAGACATGCCAGAGAATTCCTAGAGGCCTGGCATTCCAACCACAACGCCATAAACAAACACATAGATCTAGATGTCATCTGTCAACCCCTCAGAAAACGAACAGGAAATGACATCACCACAAACCCCAGGAACCCCATCCAGGAGAAAGATATAAATAGAAAGCAGGAGAAAATACCTTCGCTTCATTTGCAGGTCGCCACTGATGATGTTACCGAGCCAGGTAACGAAACGTCTGGATATCAAACCTACAGTTCAGCGCGCAAATCTACATCCTATGTCGGTGACCTTTACATGACTGTGGTGGGGCACCGCAAGATCCCAATCCATGTCATTCCCCCTCATAGAGAAAGTTGTTGTGAAGTTGAAGCCACATACTCTAGCTTTAAGAGAGAGCGAAAGCTGACCAGCTCCTGTCATATAATGAAATCGCAGGCACAAAGTGTACTAGATCATTTGAAGTTGTAACATTTGGCTGTAACGTAGATAACTGAGTTGTTTTCACTGCAGTTTGAATTTAACCAGTTTAAATTACGCACCAAGATCTTAAAACTCAATTGAGTTTAAATTTTACTGTTTTGACAAGAGGTTCGAGTGTAAAAATCAGGCATTTTGGACAGTTAGTCAGGAGAAAGAGCACCAGCTGCCATTGTCAGACAGGCTGCCTGAAAACACTCTCTGTCAAAGGTAACTTTTACCACCGAAACATCTTTGTAGTCAAAGACCGAAGATGACCCAGGGAGATCTACAAACAGAGGAAGATCAACACCGGAGACAACATCCACTGTCTGGCTTTGAAAATTAAGGTGCTGTAAATGTGATAGGGGCTTTAGTGGATCAGTAGATTGTTGCAAAGTGGGAGGTAGGTAAATTGTTAAAAGAAAGGAAGCTTAAAGTTGTAAGTAGCTGTTGTTCAATGTTAACTTTTAGAGTTAATGAATAAAATTGATATTGCTTTTGTTAAACAGTGGATTTTGGGTAGTTCTCTGTCACTCATACTTTAACACGTTGCGAGCTAAGGTGAGCGTTTCTGTGTGTTTGGTTTAATTAGTAGAGAGGGGTTTGCCACTGTGTCATAACAAAGGGGCTTTATCTGATACACCAGCTGCTGAGTTTACCACAAATATTCCTGCCTCAACTGTGTGCCCACCCCATGTTTTGCCCCACTGCCAAATGTTTTCTCTACCCAACCTAGCATCCCTCACACAATTGTCCCCAGCTCCCCTTGAAATTGTCCACTATGGTGTACCTTCATTCTCCTTCTCAAACCTCCCCTCCATTCCTGGTAAGGTGCCCTCAACTTTGCCACTCTATGAACCTTATTCCCCATCCATCTTGCAATGCCCACAATTTACCATCTCAATTTTCCTCCTCCCCCACCAAAATTGTACTCCCTATATTTTGCCGCTTTCCTCAAGGTTTTAACTTCTTCCGATTGTGTGACCCAGAGTTGGGAGATCAAAAATGGGGGCGTGGGAACATATTTGCCCTCATTTTGTAACCAGCCTATTTTCTTCTCCCACCACCTGTTGCAACCCCCCCCCAAATATGCAAACCCCTTTCCTATCATTCAGCCCCCATATTTTCGCTGACCCTAGATTTTACATTCCCCCATTTCCAATCCCCTCAATTATTTTGCCACTTCCCCCAGAAATTTTGCTCCCCTGAATATTTCCCCCAGTTTGAATACCCCTCCCTCTCTGCAGCTTGAGCCCCTTCCCCAAACTGCCCCACCCCTATCGTTCCTTCATGATTACACCGCCACACATCCCTTTATGGAGATGGACACAGTGAGCGCATGCAGACTCACTGAACTCTTGAGTGCCTACCTCTCTGCATATCAAGATCCTAGCTCTAGCACACCCCCTGCCCAACCCACTGAGAAGGGGGCTTCATCTAAACCACCCGCATCAAGTTCTTGACCCCTCAGGTTATTGTGCCCTCCTCAAATTATGTTCCTTCCCACAATTCCATGTTCACTCCCTTCCCCCAGGAATTACGTGCCCACACCCTATTTACCCTACCGCCCCCTCACCACCTAATATTGGCCCCTTCCTAATGACAGTCTACAATTTTCCATTACCCCATAACATTTGCCTGGAGCCTGCCTGCCCCGCCAATTTCTGAACCCACCCACAATTTTCGATTCCCCCAGAAATTTTCAGGCACTACCCACTTCCCCTCCGTCCTTCACTCCTCTGTCTAATTGTCTCTTCCCCTGTGCAGCTTCAATTACACGCCCCCCCAACAAAGTGCCCCCTCTATCGATGCTCCTCTACAATATATAAAAGGGTCTGCATCGTCTGTATCGTGTTCAAATGCCCCTCCGCACTTACCACTCTCACCCAGCTGACTTCCAGCCTGGGCTGGAAGAGGTAAGGCCATGGGGAGTGTGTGCACACAGCAACAGGCCTATTAACTGCGTGTGACATTTTGCACAGCAAGATCCCAGTCCCCAATTTTCCCTCTGCACTCCCCCTCACTGAGAAATGTGCTTTATCTTCACCCCCCCCTCAAAGACTTTGGGCAACAATGGTAGACCCAGGGAGCAGCAAGATCCCACTGTGTTAATGACATTTGCAGCAGCACGTGGCACTGAGTCCAATCTAGGAGAAGAGGTTTGAGAGGGAGGGGGAGAGAAACAGACAGAAGAGAGGGGAGAGAAAAAGCGAGCAAGGATCAGTACAGTGAAAGACAGACAGAGAGCAAGAAACCCAAGGAGAGAGAAAGGGTGTCAAGGACAGGGAAAGACCCCAGGGAGAAACAGAAAGACAAGATTTTGTGTGACAGTATCAGTAAAAGTTACCACTATACAGTCCTTGTGGAAACAATGTCCCAACTTCACATTGAAAATAACCTCCATCGTGTTGTCTGACACTGTCACCATGTTAAATGGGACAGACTTTACACAGATCGAACAACTCAGGACTGGACATCTATGAAGTGTTGTGGGCCACCAACAGCAGCAGAACTGTACTCTAGCACAATCTGTAACCACACGGCCTGGAAATATCACCACTCAACCATTACCATCAGGCCAGGTCATCAACCCTGGTTCAATGGAGAGTGCAGGAGGGCATGCCAGAAGAAGCATCAGCCATACCTAAGAGTGAGTTATCAACCTGGTGAAGCTACCGAACAGGACTACTTGTGTGCCAAATGGCATAAACAGCAAGAGATAGACACTATCAACACAGACACAGATCTAAATTCTGCAGTCCTTCTACATCCAATCGCGAATGGCGGTGGACAATTAAACAACTCACTGGAGGAAGAGCCTCCACAAGTATCGCCATCTTCAATGTTGCAGGAGCCCAGAATGTCAGGGCAAACGATAAGTCTGATGCATTCACAACAATCTTCAATCAGAAGTGCCAAGTGGATGATACATTTCTGCCTCTTCCAGTGGTCCTGCATTACAGATACTGGTCTCCAGCCAATCTGATTCACTCCATGTGAATACTGGATACTGAAAAGACAATGGGCTCTGACAACATTCCAGCAATAGGACTGAAGATGTGTGCTCCAGAACTTGCTGCTCCCCTGGCCAACCTGTCCCAGTACAGTTACAACATTGACATCTATGCGGCAATGTGGAAAATTGCCCAGGTCTGTCCTGGACACAAAAAGAAAGACAAATCCAACCCGGCCAATTACCACCCAATCAGGCTACTCTCCATCGTCAGTGAAATGACAGAAGGGGACTTCAACAGAGCTATCAAGCAGCACATGCTCAGCAATAACCTGCTCAGTGACGCCAAGTTTGGGCTCCCCAAGGGCCACTCAGCTCCTGACCTCATTACAACATTGGGTCAAACATGGACAAAGAGATGAATTTCAGAGGTGAGTTGAGAGTGATAGTCCTTGATATCAAGGCTGCATTCAACTGAGTGTGGCATCAAGGAGCCCTGGAAAAACTGGAATTCATGGGTATCAGGGGGCAAACACTCCTCTGGTTAGAGTCATACCTGGAACCTAGGAAGATGGTTGTGGTTGTGGAGTGTCAGTCATCTAAGCTCCAGGACATCTCTGCGGGAGTCCCTCAAGATAGTGTCCAAGGCCAAACCATCTTCAGCTACTTCATCAATGACCTTCCATGTGTCATAAGGTCCGAAGTGGGGATGTTCGCCGACGATTACATCGTGTCAGCATGATTCATGACTCCTCAAATACTGAAGCAGTCCATGCTCAAATGCAACAAGATCTGAACAATATCCAGGCATGGGACAATAAGTGGTAAGTAACGTTCCCGCCACAAAAATGCCTGGCAATGCCGATCACCAAAAGAAAAAGACATTCTAACTATCGCCCCTTGAAATACAATGGTATCACCATCACTGAATCCCTCACTGTCAACATCCTTGGCTTACCATTGACCAGAAACTCAACTGGACTCACCACATAAACACAGTGGCAACAGGATCAGGTCAGAGACCAGGAATACTGCGGAAGGTAACTCACCTCTTGACACCCCAAATTCTATCCACCATCTACAAGGCACAAGTCAAGGGTGTGATGGAATACTCCCCACTTGCCTGGATTAGCGCAGCTCCAAAAACTCTCAAGGAGCTGGACACCATCCAGGACAAAGCAACTCTCTTGATTGGCACCACATCTACAAACATTCAATCCCTTCACCACCATTGCTCAGTAGTAACAGAGTGTATTATCTACAAGATGCACGGCAGAAATTCCCCAAAGCCCCTCAGACAGCACCTTCCAAACCCACAGCCACTTCCATCTAGAAGGATAAGGGCAGCAGCTACTTGAAAGCACCACCACCTACAACTTCCCCTCCAAGCCATTCACCACCCTGACTTGAAAATATACCATGGTTCCTTCACAGGTGTTGGGTCAAACTCCTGGAATTCTCTCCCGACCAGAACTGTGGGACAACCCACAGCAAGTGGACTGCAACAATTCAAAAGGCAGCTCACCCCTACCTTCCCAAGGGCAAATAGGGATGTGCTGTCAATGGCAGCCAGCCAGCGATGTCCAAGTCCCACGAACGAAAAAGCGAAAGACAGAAAAGTGCCGAGTGAGAGAGACAAAGAAGGAGAGGCAGAGTTCAAATCTGGGGGTTTGGGGTGGTGCGTGGGGTGGGGGAGAGAACACCCAGGCAGTGACAGCAAAGGACAGAGAGATCCCAGGAGAGAAAGAGGGTACGAGAAACAGACTGTGACAGATAGAAACTCCCCAAGAGATAAACACAGGAGAGATGTGAGAGAGGCATACAGAAAAAAAAAGAGACATGGAGAGAGAACAGACAGACGACACAGAGTGTGTGAAACTTAACAACAGATCAAGTAAAGGACAGACAGAAGGAAATAGAAAAACAGACAGAGAAAACCTGGGAGGAAGGGTAGGGAGCCAATAACAGATAGGGACAGATTAAAACCTCTCAGAGAGAGAAGTGACAAAACCCAGTGAGAGAACAAGACAGAGAGAGATAGAAAGGCAACGATTAACAAAAGGCAAAAAAGTCCCCTCCCATCATCTTTCTCTCCGTCTTTTCCCTCCAGCTCCCCCTGCCTCTTTTCTCTCCAATACTTTTTAAAATTTATTTTCCCACCCCTCTTTTTTGCTCCTCTTTATTTTCCTGCCTCTATCCTGGGAGGGAGACGGAGGGACAGACCAAGACAGACAAAGAGTAAAAGCCCAGGAAGAGAGTATTATAAATTAGAGATCGAACCCACACTGACAGCTGAAACTAAAACACCCAAAAATTAACATCTCGCCCTATAATCTGTAAAAGGATTGTGAAAAACAGTGTAACCTTCTTTTAAGCAACTTCTGATGGCGATATAAAATAAATCCCGTGGACGCTCATGTAAAAATCAACAGGTGACAATTTATTAATCTAACTCTAGCAGTGAACAGATTCACGAAACAAACAACTAACTACTCCCAAATAAAGCATGATTTTGACAGTATGTTGTTCCAATAAATAAAAATCGACATATAAGTAAAGTTTGGAATTTAGTCTCTTGAAATTACCGCCAGGCTATGTGCCTTCTGGAACATTATGTGCCTTTTCCATCAATTTTTCTGTCAGGAATACCTTCTCTGTCGATTCTTCTGTCATGAATATTCACTAACTGTTCCATTGGTACCATAGTTACTTAGATGATGCTTTGTCTAAGTCATAGACGAGGCAGCAAGAGGCAACAAATCTCTCGAGACTGGAGGGCCATTCACACCTGTGGGTGGCAGTCTGCTCATGGGTCTTTGTCCAACTGCCTGCTTCTTTTTATACTATTAATACCATATCTATATTTCTTACAATAGGATTGGTCCCATGTTATCAAAACCATCGGACTTATCTTTAATCAGTTTCTGGTATCTCAGTACCTGGTTCAAATTAATTGGATGTACTCAAACACCTGCTCTCTTGGTAATACCTGCTGTTTGGCCTGTTAAATGTATGGCCTGGCGATAAAATGTTTTAGTATGGGCTCTGTTGTTGCAAACTATCAAGCTGCTGCTAACATCCATTAACTAGTTAAACCTAGAAATAGCACATGATATTTAAATAGGAACAAGCAATACTTTCCCTAACACTTTCCAATCACTAAATTCTAACTGGGGTAAAAAATGAGATCTGCAGATGCTGGAGATCACAGCTGAAAATGTGTTGCTGGTTAAAGCACAGCAGGTTAGGCAGCATCCAAGGAATAGGAAATTCGACGTTTCGGGCATAAGCCCTTCATCAGGAATGATTCCTGATGAAGGGCTTATGCCCGAAACGTCGAATTTCCTATTCCTTGGATGCTGCCTGACCTGCTGTGCTTTAACCAGCAACACATTTTCAACTAAATTCTAACTGCCTTCTTTCCAGGCCACAAGTACTCTACCAACTTTGCAACAGTAGCCTGATCCGCACAGTGGTCAGTGCTGGACACTTACCACACCAGAGTTTATGGTAAAGTGGATTGAGAATGTGATACAGAGGCATTGAGTCACACAGCACAGAAACATACCCCTTTAGTCCAACTAGTCCATGCTGAACATAATCCTAAACTAAACTATTCCCACCTGCCTGCTCCTGGCCGACATCCTTCCAAATCTTTCATGTTTATTTATCCAAATTAATGCATTTCAAATGTTGTTATTATACCCACACCCATCACTTCCTCAGGTGCTGCCAGGGGCTGTGAGGGTCAGAGTTTCATTCAGCTGTGCTCCAGAACTTTCCAGGTTGCAGTGGGTGACATATCCATCATCTCCCAGTATGTGGACATCAATATCACCTTTCTGTGATACAGGACTTTTATGTTGCATAAGGTAAATACAATGTTTTATCCCTCAGTCGAAAATTGCCAGGTGCATCCTTATTCTCCCAGTGTAGAGGGATTCCCAACAGTGTAAGTGGCTCTGAGAGATCCCCCTGTCAATGGGCAGAGGGAGAGGAACTGAAAGAATTCCCACTCCATTAATGTTGCTGTCGGACCACGCACAGTGCATCATGCAGACATATGTATAGCACAAAAACTGTGTTGATCAGGTATCGTAAAATAATCAAGCCCCATTTACCAGCATTTGTTCCATATCTCTCTCTGAACCCCTCCTATTCATATACCCATCCAGATACCTTTTAAAGATTATCATTCTACCAGCCTCCACCACTTCCTCTGGCAGTCCATTATCTTCTGTGTAAAAAAGCAGCCTGTTTAAACCCTTTTAAATCTTTCTCTTCTCACCAAAAACCTATGCCCTCTAGTTTTGGACTACTCTAGCATGGGGAGAAGAGACTAGCTATTCATCCAATCCATGGCTCTCATGATTTCATGGACTTCTATAACATCAACCCTCAGCCTATTCAGCTCACACTACAGCTCAACACTCCAACCCTGGCAACATCTTTGTTTTTTTTTAACTCTTTCAAGTTGAACAATGTCTTTCCTATTGCAGGGACCAGAATTCAACGCAGTATTACAAAAATGGCTGATCCAATGCACTGCAGAATCATAACATGACCACCCACCTCCTCTACTCAACACACTAATCAATAAAGACAAGTTTACCAAACACCTTCTTCACCAGTGACTCCACTTTCAACAAACTATCAAGTTGCACTCCAAGGTGTCTTTGTTCAGTAACATTACCCAAAACTTTACCATTAAGTGTACAAGTCATGCCCTGATTTGCCTTTCCAAAGCATGACACCTCATTTTAATCTCTGTTAAACTGCCACTCCTCGAACCATCAGACGAACCGATCCCACTATACATTGAGATAACTTTCTTCACTGTCCACTGCAGCACCATTTTTGGTGTCATCTGCTAACTTATGAACCAATTTCTGTATTCATATTAAAATCATTATGTAAATGACAAATAACAGTGGATTCATTAAAGATCAAAGTGGCAATACTGATGATCAGGGGCATCTAGGCCATAAAACAACCCTCCACCACCTTGCTCTGTCTCCACTATTCACGTCAATTTGTTTACAAATGGATATCCCTCTCTGGATTCCACGTGATCTAAGCTTGCCAACCAGTCTAGCAAGTGGAACTTTATTTAACACCTTTCTGAAGTC
Organism: Hemiscyllium ocellatum; assembly: GCF_020745735.1. Lineage (NCBI taxonomy): Eukaryota > Metazoa > Chordata > Chondrichthyes > Orectolobiformes > Hemiscylliidae > Hemiscyllium > Hemiscyllium ocellatum. The sequence continues at coordinate 26,755,478 of NC_083445.1, forward strand.
CCTAGACTCAGAACTTCAGACGCTTCTGCCTCACATGGTATTTAGAAACTCATGCAGAAGAAAAAAAATACAGCGAACATAACATATAACAATGGGAGAAGCCAACAATGGGAGGGACTGTACTTGCTCTCTGCAAAATTTGCTTGTTCCAGAAAGGAAGGAGGGAGATTAGCCAGAGGTTCTTGTCCACATTGAGATCATTGATGTTGACAACGAGTTGGATGAGCTCCTGCAAGCACAATATGGGAAAGTAGGAAATCAACTAAAAAGCAGAAATACAAAACATGACAGGGTTACTCTTAGTGTCACGTACTAATAAGACAAGGAATAGGAGATTAGATCGGTTGAATGTTCAGCTGCAGGAATTTAAGTGAGGTAGTGAATTTGATACTTCCGGACTGGGACTGATTCTGGGGAAGATGGAATCGTATAGCTTTAACATCACATCAGCATCAGCACCAACATCCATGCAGAAACCTCTCACTGGTAATGTAGGGGATAGTTTAAACCAGAGTGGAAGAGAGATGTGAACCACAGCTGGGAGACAGGATTCAGGTAAACAAAGACAGAGACAAGGTTTGATTAGGCATGTTTTCTTCAGAGTAAAGTCATAATTAATTTTATTAGATTTTTTGACAAAGTCATTTCTCGGTATTTCAGTGAAGCTTTTGACAAATCCTCACATAGGGAAATTGATAAAGAAAGTTAAGTTACATGGTATCAAGTGTAACTTGGCAAGTTTCATCCAAAATTGTCTAAGTGGCAGGAGAGAGCGGGTGATGGTGTTTGTGTGTTTGTATGACTGGAAACCAATGTCCAACAGTGTACCATCAGGCACTAACACCATATCCAGACCCTGTATCGGCTGTGTACTCTCCTGCAGCTCCTCGACTTTTCTTTGGGGCTCCTTTACTACTTTCACTAATGACACTGGCTTAGCTTTTCTTCCATGTGTTTTACCACAGTGCCTTTTTTTTTAATGAACAGCATTGTGACGTTATAGGTCCCACCTTTTACCAGTGCATTTGTTAAACCACTAGCACTGTGATTTTCAGTGCCCCACTCCATTACAGTGAAAACATCTGAAGCTTTCACCTCCTTTTTACCCTCTAGAGTTTTTATTTAACCTGTAGTAAACAATTACCAATGTGCATTACGCTTTTTCAGAGGATGAAATTCTTGTCAGAAGCTAATGCACCAATATATGTTCTTCTGCCATCTCTGCTGCTCTTCTCAATTCCTGAACTTTCTGTTCATGCATGCGGATTCTTACCCTCTCTTGAAGTGAGTATTTAAACTACCCCTGCAGAATACTCTCTCTGAGAACCAGAACTGTCTTATTTATCTTTAAAACACGCACCTATCTATCAAAATGACAATGTTGAATTCTTTCAAAGTTAATATAAGTCTGACCTGGTTCCTTCTGTATGTTTCTGAACTGCTGTATATATGCTTCTGGTACCAAATCATATTCAATCGAAATAACTTGTTTGACATCTTCATTATCTCTTGACTCCTCATCTGAGAGCGCTGCAAATCCCTCACTAGCTCAGCCTGCCAGTTTAGTCTGAACTAGCATTACCCACAAGTCCCCTGGCAACTCCATCTGCCCAGCCAATTTTTCAAATGAAATAAAGAAGGCTTCAACATCTTTCTCATCAAAATGTGGCAGTTTTAACATTTTGTACATACCACAATCTTCTCTCCATCTCCATCCTGTTAACTTTACTTTCCTGACAAAGTCACAACTTCTGATGTTCAAACATTCTCTCGATTTCTCTTCATGTTCTTTCTTTGACTTTTTATCTTTCTTCTCTATCTCTTTGCTCAGCTAAGAAGCTTCTCTCCTTTTCTTTTCCTTCTCTCCCCCTTTCTTTATCTTCAAACACCATTTTCCTCAATTGTAATTTAAGTTTTTCTAACTCTGCTGGCACTTTCTGTTTCTCTGACATACCTGAGTACTTGAGTAACTCGCTAACACTTTCAGCTTTACTTTTGACATTGGTTAAACCTAATTCTAACCTGTTTGATCATTCTAAAATAATGATCTTTTTCTGTCTTTCTCAACTTTTCCTGGCAAACTTGGGAATTATCTTGAAGCGTCATAACATCTTTTGCAATTTTAAGAGCCATTTCTGTTACTTTCAATTTAACCAACCACAAGTAACCAAAATTAAACAAACTTTCGTATCTACATTTTATTTGCAGATCTCAGGACACTAATTATCAAGTGTTTAAATCTGCTGAGATCTTTTGTATCGTAAATCTGTAAAAAAAACTTGTCCAAATCTCAGACAGGATCCGTCTAAACCTTTCCAGATCATGGACCCGAGCCCCAAACGGTTACAACATGGTGGTAAACCCCTCAGTTAATTAAACCAAACACACAAAAAAGCTTAGCTCCCCTTGGAATCTGTTCAATATGAGTGACAGAACTACCCAAATTCTACTATTCATCAAAAATATCAATTTATTCTTTGATGCTATAAGTGAACATTTAAAAAACATTTACAAATCTCACCTCTATTCTTTTGAAACTTTATTATTTACCTCCCATCCAATAAGAATATACTGGTCCAATAAAGTCGCTTGAGGGTGCGGGGCTCTAGAATGTAGTTCCTGAGAGGAGAATTGTCATGGGTAACCATACACCCATTAAAAAGTACTTGGACGAGAACTTGAAGTATCATAAAATTCACATCCATGGGCCCCATGTAGGAAAGTGAGAGTAATGTAGATCGTGCAGTATTTCTGACGGTACAGAATGTGTAGTTATGTGACTGTATGATTGTGGAAGGTCAATCATTGAGCAGCTTCAGACAGGAATTGATGGATTTCAGAAGAGTATGTTAACAATGGTTATAAGAGTGAACTGCAGTAGCATCTAAAATAATGCCAATGTGAAAGGTTAGAGAAAATAAGTGCAACTTTCATGCAGTCTGAAACCAGAGAATGCTAATGGAGAACAGAGAAATGGCAGAACTATAAAACAATTAATTCACTTCTGTCTTCATAGAAGAAGTAAAACAATAAAACAAATCTTGCAAGCAATACTGGAAAGCTCAAGTCTGGTGAGAAAAATAGAATGCAATGAAATTAGTAAATCAACAACTTTGGAGAAACTATTCAGACTGAAAGTAATGGACATCGACAAAATAAACAAAGATTTATGAAATGGGAATCATATTGGAGAAACTGACTAGTAGATAAATTATGTACAAACAATTGATGCAACACGTGGATTTTTTAAAATAGTTTCTGAAAGAGCCCCAAACATAGTGTGCAAAACCAAATCTTATGGAATTGATGCTAATATATCGACATCACAATAAAATTGGAGAGCCAGCAGGAAATGGTGCGTAGGAATGAAAAGACGTTTTCAGGGTAGAAAGCTCATGCGGTGTTGTGGGAAGCTGTGCTTGAACTTCAGCTGTTCACAAACGTTTGATTTACATTATAACATGCAAATATTTTCAAGTTTGCTGACAGCACCAAAGGATGTAGGATTGTGAGTGATGAGGAATATGTGAAGAAGTTGCAAGGCGATTGAGAGAAATAGAATGAATGAGTAAGTACGTGGCAGATGAAGAGCAATGTGGATATATGTGAAGTTGTGCACTTTGATGGAAAGATAGAACAGCAGTCTACCATTTTAAAGAGAATTGGTTGAAAAAGGTTGATCAATAAAAGGATCATGCTCCTTTTGTTTTGTAATCTTCTGCACAGTCCTCCAAAGTCCATGCAGGGCAGTAACATCTGATGCCAGAAGCCAGTACTGGGAATGGCATTGGAACGCTGACCAGTGCATATAGACCCAAAAAGTGGAAAACGATAACATTGAAGAGGATTTGGATCTTCTTGTACATCAGCCATTGAAAGCAATATTGCCAGAAGAGAAAACAATTAGGGAGATCAATGGTGTGTCGATCTTTATTTCAAGGCATTTGAGTCCAGGTGTATGGTCTTACTGCAGCTGTTCAGGGCCTTAATGAGACCTCATCTCGAATATTGTGCTGTAGTGTATGCAGATTTAGCCTGCAGGGAAAGTCATTGCTTACTAACTTAATAGAGTTATTTAGTAAGCGACAAATTTGTTTGATGAAGGAAGAGCTGTAGATATCACATACATGGACTTCAGTCAGGCATTTGATAAGGTTCCCATTATAGGTTGGTAGGGAAGGTGAAGTTGCATGGGGTCCAGGATGTACTAGCTAGACGGATAGAAAACTGGCTGGGCAACAGGAGACAGAGAGTAATCGTGAAAGGGAGAACTGGAGACCACTGGTGTTCTACAGGGATCAGTGCTGGGACCACTGTTGATTCTGATATACATAGTGATTTGTAGGAGGTACAGCTGGTCTGATTAGCAAGCTTATAAATGACACTAAGATGTAGAATAGAACATAGAACATAGAACATATAAAAATACAGCGCAGTACAGGCCCTTCGGCCCTCAATGTTGCGCCGACCGAATCCTACCTAACCTACACTAGCCCAATAACTTCCAAATGCCTATCCAATGCCCGCTTAAATTACCATAAAGAGGGAGAGTTCACCACTGCTACTGGCAGGGCATTCCATGAACTCACAACCCGCTGTGTAAAGAATCTACCCCTAACATCTGTCCTATACCTTCCACCCCTTAATTTAAAGCTGTGTCCCCTTGTAACAGCTGACTGCATTAGCGGTAAAAGGTTCTCAGTGTCTACCCTATCTGAACCCCTAATCATCTTGTACACCTCTATCAAATCTCCCCTAAACCTTCTTTTCTCCAATGAGAACAGCCCCAAGTGCCTCAGTCTTTCCTCATACGATTTTCCTACCATACCAGCCAACATCCTGGTAAACCTCCTCTGCACTCGTTCCAATGCCTCCACGTCCTTCCTATGGTATGGCGACCAAAACTGCACACAATACTCCAGATGAGGTCGCACCAGAGTCTTTTATACAACTGCAACATGACCTCAGGACTCCGGAACTCAATTCCTCTGCCAATAAAGCCCAGTACACCATATGCCTTCCTCACAGCACTATTTACCTGGGTGGCAACAATAGTAGATAGTGTATGAGACTGTCAGAGAATAAAACAGATATATAGATAGACTGGAGACTTGGGCAAAGAAATGGCAGATGGAGTTCAATCCGTGCAAATGTGACGTGATGCATTTTGGAATATCCAATTCCAAAGCAAATTATGCAATAAATGGAAAAGTCCTGGGTAAAATCAATGTAGAGAGAGATCTGGGTGTTCAGGTTTATTGTACCCTAAGGTGGCCACGCAGGTGAGTAGAGTGGTCAAGAAAGCATATTGCATGTTTTCCTTCATCAGGCAGGGTATTGAGTAATTTGCAGAGGAGGTTCACCAAGATATTGCCTGGCATGGAGGGCGCTAGCTGTGTAGACAGGTTGAGCATAGTAGGAAGATTTTCATTAGAAAAACGGGGGTAGAAGAGGGGTGGGGAGACCTGAGTGAAATTCACAAAATAATGAGAGGTAATGGCCAAGGAGGATAGCAAGAAGTCTTTTCTCAGAATGGGGGATTCAAATGGGGGAGGTCAGGGGTTCAAAGTGAGAGGGGAGAAGTTTAGATGAGATATGCGTACAAAGTTCTTTACGCAGAGGGTGTTGGGTGCCTTGACCACATTGCCAATGAAGGTGGCAGAAGCAGGCTAATAGTACCAGTTAAGATGTATCTAGACAGACACATGAATTGGAAGGGAGCAAAGGGAAACAGACCCTTAAAAACAGGCGACAGGTTTAGATGGAGGGCCAGGGTCAGCGCAGGCTTGGAGTTCCGAAGGGTCTGTTCCTGTGCTGTAATTTTCTTTGTTCTTTTTTCTCTGTACCTGACTGGACATAAGTATTTTTAGACACAAAAGTGGCGGAGAGACAGCAGGCTTATGGTCTGGAAATGGGCCAATCAGCCCGTATTATATTGAATGAGGGAGCAAAGTTGATGAATCAAAGTCACTCCAGCAAAGGACAGAGAGATCCCAGGAGAGAAAGAGGGTACGAGAAACAGACTGTGACAGATAGAAACTCCCCAAGAGATAAACACAGGAGAGATGTGAGAGAGGCATACAGAAAAAAAAAGAGACATGGAGAGAGAACAGACAGACGACACAGAGTGTGTGAAACTTAACAACAGATCAAGTAAAGGACAGACAGAAGGAAATAGAAAAACAGACAGAGAAAACCTGGGAGGAAGGGTAGGGAGCCAATAACAGATAGGGACAGATTAAAACCTCTCAGAGAGAGAAGTGACAAAACCCAGTGAGAGAACAAGACAGAGAGAGATAGAAAGGCAACGATTAACAAAAGGCAAAAAAGTCCCCTCCCATCATCTTTCTCTCCGTCTTTTCCCTCCAGCTCCCCCTGCCTCTTTTCTCTCCAATACTTTTTAAAATTTATTTTCCCACCCCTCTTTTTTGCTCCTCTTTATTTTCCTGCCTCTATCCTGGGAGGGAGACGGAGGGACAGACCAAGACAGACAAAGAGTAAAAGCCCAGGAAGAGAGTATTATAAATTAGAGATCGAACCCACACTGACAGCTGAAACTAAAACACCCAAAAATTAACATCTCGCCCTATAATCTGTAAAAGGATTGTGAAAAACAGTGTAACCTTCTTTTAAGCAACTTCTGATGGCGATATAAAATAAATCCCGTGGACGCTCATGTAAAAATCAACAGGTGACAATTTATTAATCTAACTCTAGCAGTGAACAGATTCACGAAACAAACAACTAACTACTCCCAAATAAAGCATGATTTTGACAGTATGTTGTTCCAATAAATAAAAATCGACATATAAGTAAAGTTTGGAATTTAGTCTCTTGAAATTACCGCCAGGCTATGTGCCTTCTGGAACATTATGTGCCTTTTCCATCAATTTTTCTGTCAGGAATACCTTCTCTGTCGATTCTTCTGTCATGAATATTCACTAACTGTTCCATTGGTACCATAGTTACTTAGATGATGCTTTGTCTAAGTCATAGACGAGGCAGCAAGAGGCAACAAATCTCTCGAGACTGGAGGGCCATTCACACCTGTGGGTGGCAGTCTGCTCATGGGTCTTTGTCCAACTGCCTGCTTCTTTTTATACTATTAATACCATATCTATATTTCTTACAATAGGATTGGTCCCATGTTATCAAAACCATCGGACTTATCTTTAATCAGTTTCTGGTATCTCAGTACCTGGTTCAAATTAATTGGATGTACTCAAACACCTGCTCTCTTGGTAATACCTGCTGTTTGGCCTGTTAAATGTATGGCCTGGCGATAAAATGTTTTAGTATGGGCTCTGTTGTTGCAAACTATCAAGCTGCTGCTAACATCCATTAACTAGTTAAACCTAGAAATAGCACATGATATTTAAATAGGAACAAGCAATACTTTCCCTAACACTTTCCAATCACTAAATTCTAACTGGGGTAAAAAATGAGATCTGCAGATGCTGGAGATCACAGCTGAAAATGTGTTGCTGGTTAAAGCACAGCAGGTTAGGCAGCATCCAAGGAATAGGAAATTCGACGTTTCGGGCATAAGCCCTTCATCAGGAATGATTCCTGATGAAGGGCTTATGCCCGAAACGTCGAATTTCCTATTCCTTGGATGCTGCCTGACCTGCTGTGCTTTAACCAGCAACACATTTTCAACTAAATTCTAACTGCCTTCTTTCCAGGCCACAAGTACTCTACCAACTTTGCAACAGTAGCCTGATCCGCACAGTGGTCAGTGCTGGACACTTACCACACCAGAGTTTATGGTAAAGTGGATTGAGAATGTGATACAGAGGCATTGAGTCACACAGCACAGAAACATACCCCTTTAGTCCAACTAGTCCATGCTGAACATAATCCTAAACTAAACTATTCCCACCTGCCTGCTCCTGGCCGACATCCTTCCAAATCTTTCATGTTTATTTATCCAAATTAATGCATTTCAAATGTTGTTATTATACCCACACCCATCACTTCCTCAGGTGCTGCCAGGGGCTGTGAGGGTCAGAGTTTCATTCAGCTGTGCTCCAGAACTTTCCAGGTTGCAGTGGGTGACATATCCATCATCTCCCAGTATGTGGACATCAATATCACCTTTCTGTGATACAGGACTTTTATGTTGCATAAGGTAAATACAATGTTTTATCCCTCAGTCGAAAATTGCCAGGTGCATCCTTATTCTCCCAGTGTAGAGGGATTCCCAACAGTGTAAGTGGCTCTGAGAGATCCCCCTGTCAATGGGCAGAGGGAGAGGAACTGAAAGAATTCCCACTCCATTAATGTTGCTGTCGGACCACGCACAGTGCATCATGCAGACATATGTATAGCACAAAAACTGTGTTGATCAGGTATCGTAAAATAATCAAGCCCCATTTACCAGCATTTGTTCCATATCTCTCTCTGAACCCCTCCTATTCATATACCCATCCAGATACCTTTTAAAGATTATCATTCTACCAGCCTCCACCACTTCCTCTGGCAGTCCATTATCTTCTGTGTAAAAAAGCAGCCTGTTTAAACCCTTTTAAATCTTTCTCTTCTCACCAAAAACCTATGCCCTCTAGTTTTGGACTACTCTAGCATGGGGAGAAGAGACTAGCTATTCATCCAATCCATGGCTCTCATGATTTCATGGACTTCTATAACATCAACCCTCAGCCTATTCAGCTCACACTACAGCTCAACACTCCAACCCTGGCAACATCTTTGTTTTTTTTTAACTCTTTCAAGTTGAACAATGTCTTTCCTATTGCAGGGACCAGAATTCAACGCAGTATTACAAAAATGGCTGATCCAATGCACTGCAGAATCATAACATGACCACCCACCTCCTCTACTCAACACACTAATCAATAAAGACAAGTTTACCAAACACCTTCTTCACCAGTGACTCCACTTTCAACAAACTATCAAGTTGCACTCCAAGGTGTCTTTGTTCAGTAACATTACCCAAAACTTTACCATTAAGTGTACAAGTCATGCCCTGATTTGCCTTTCCAAAGCATGACACCTCATTTTAATCTCTGTTAAACTGCCACTCCTCGAACCATCAGACGAACCGATCCCACTATACATTGAGATAACTTTCTTCACTGTCCACTGCAGCACCATTTTTGGTGTCATCTGCTAACTTATGAACCAATTTCTGTATTCATATTAAAATCATTATGTAAATGACAAATAACAGTGGATTCATTAAAGATCAAAGTGGCAATACTGATGATCAGGGGCATCTAGGCCATAAAACAACCCTCCACCACCTTGCTCTGTCTCCACTATTCACGTCAATTTGTTTACAAATGGATATCCCTCTCTGGATTCCACGTGATCTAAGCTTGCCAACCAGTCTAGCAAGTGGAACTTTATTTAACACCTTTCTGAAGTCCCTAGACTCAGAACTTCAGACGCTTCTGCCTCACATGGTATTTAGAAACTCATGCAGAAGAAAAAAAATACAGCGAACATAACATATAACAATGGGAGAAGCCAACAATGGGAGGGACTGTACTTGCTCTCTGCAAAATTTGCTTGTTCCAGAAAGGAAGGAGGGAGATTAGCCAGAGGTTCTTGTCCACATTGAGATCATTGATGTTGACAACGAGTTGGATGAGCTCCTGCAAGCACAATATGGGAAAGTAGGAAATCAACTAAAAAGCAGAAATACAAAACATGACAGGGTTACTCTTAGTGTCACGTACTAATAAGACAAGGAATAGGAGATTAGATCGGTTGAATGTTCAGCTGCAGGAATTTAAGTGAGGTAGTGAATTTGATACTTCCGGACTGGGACTGATTCTGGGGAAGATGGAATCGTATAGCTTTAACATCACATCAGCATCAGCACCAACATCCATGCAGAAACCTCTCACTGGTAATGTAGGGGATAGTTTAAACCAGAGTGGAAGAGAGATGTGAACCACAGCTGGGAGACAGGATTCAGGTAAACAAAGACAGAGACAAGGTTTGATTAGGCATGTTTTCTTCAGAGTAAAGTCATAATTAATTTTATTAGATTTTTTGACAAAGTCATTTCTCGGTATTTCAGTGAAGCTTTTGACAAATCCTCACATAGGGAAATTGATAAAGAAAGTTAAGTTACATGGTATCAAGTGTAACTTGGCAAGTTTCATCCAAAATTGTCTAAGTGGCAGGAGAGAGCGGGTGATGGTGTTTGTGTGTTTGTATGACTGGAAACCAATGTCCAACAGTGTACCATCAGGCACTAACACCATATCCAGACCCTGTATCGGCTGTGTACTCTCCTGCAGCTCCTCGACTTTTCTTTGGGGCTCCTTTACTACTTTCACTAATGACACTGGCTTAGCTTTTCTTCCATGTGTTTTACCACAGTGCCTTTTTTTTTAATGAACAGCATTGTGACGTTATAGGTCCCACCTTTTACCAGTGCATTTGTTAAACCACTAGCACTGTGATTTTCAGTGCCCCACTCCATTACAGTGAAAACATCTGAAGCTTTCACCTCCTTTTTACCCTCTAGAGTTTTTATTTAACCTGTAGTAAACAATTACCAATGTGCATTACGCTTTTTCAGAGGATGAAATTCTTGTCAGAAGCTAATGCACCAATATATGTTCTTCTGCCATCTCTGCTGCTCTTCTCAATTCCTGAACTTTCTGTTCATGCATGCGGATTCTTACCCTCTCTTGAAGTGAGTATTTAAACTACCCCTGCAGAATACTCTCTCTGAGAACCAGAACTGTCTTATTTATCTTTAAAACACGCACCTATCTATCAAAATGACAATGTTGAATTCTTTCAAAGTTAATATAAGTCTGACCTGGTTCCTTCTGTATGTTTCTGAACTGCTGTATATATGCTTCTGGTACCAAATCATATTCAATCGAAATAACTTGTTTGACATCTTCATTATCTCTTGACTCCTCATCTGAGAGCGCTGCAAATCCCTCACTAGCTCAGCCTGCCAGTTTAGTCTGAACTAGCATTACCCACAAGTCCCCTGGCAACTCCATCTGCCCAGCCAATTTTTCAAATGAAATAAAGAAGGCTTCAACATCTTTCTCATCAAAATGTGGCAGTTTTAACATTTTGTACATACCACAATCTTCTCTCCATCTCCATCCTGTTAACTTTACTTTCCTGACAAAGTCACAACTTCTGATGTTCAAACATTCTCTCGATTTCTCTTCATGTTCTTTCTTTGACTTTTTATCTTTCTTCTCTATCTCTTTGCTCAGCTAAGAAGCTTCTCTCCTTTTCTTTTCCTTCTCTCCCCCTTTCTTTATCTTCAAACACCATTTTCCTCAATTGTAATTTAAGTTTTTCTAACTCTGCTGGCACTTTCTGTTTCTCTGACATACCTGAGTACTTGAGTAACTCGCTAACACTTTCAGCTTTACTTTTGACATTGGTTAAACCTAATTCTAACCTGTTTGATCATTCTAAAATAATGATCTTTTTCTGTCTTTCTCAACTTTTCCTGGCAAACTTGGGAATTATCTTGAAGCGTCATAACATCTTTTGCAATTTTAAGAGCCATTTCTGTTACTTTCAATTTAACCAACCACAAGTAACCAAAATTAAACAAACTTTCGTATCTACATTTTATTTGCAGATCTCAGGACACTAATTATCAAGTGTTTAAATCTGCTGAGATCTTTTGTATCGTAAATCTGTAAAAAAAACTTGTCCAAATCTCAGACAGGATCCGTCTAAACCTTTCCAGATCATGGACCCGAGCCCCAAACGGTTACAACATGGTGGTAAACCCCTCAGTTAATTAAACCAAACACACAAAAAAGCTTAGCTCCCCTTGGAATCTGTTCAATATGAGTGACAGAACTACCCAAATTCTACTATTCATCAAAAATATCAATTTATTCTTTGATGCTATAAGTGAACATTTAAAAAACATTTACAAATCTCACCTCTATTCTTTTGAAACTTTATTATTTACCTCCCATCCAATAAGAATATACTGGTCCAATAAAGTCGCTTGAGGGTGCGGGGCTCTAGAATGTAGTTCCTGAGAGGAGAATTGTCATGGGTAACCATACACCCATTAAAAAGTACTTGGACGAGAACTTGAAGTATCATAAAATTCACATCCATGGGCCCCATGTAGGAAAGTGAGAGTAATGTAGATCGTGCAGTATTTCTGACGGTACAGAATGTGTAGTTATGTGACTGTATGATTGTGGAAGGTCAATCATTGAGCAGCTTCAGACAGGAATTGATGGATTTCAGAAGAGTATGTTAACAATGGTTATAAGAGTGAACTGCAGTAGCATCTAAAATAATGCCAATGTGAAAGGTTAGAGAAAATAAGTGCAACTTTCATGCAGTCTGAAACCAGAGAATGCTAATGGAGAACAGAGAAATGGCAGAACTATAAAACAATTAATTCACTTCTGTCTTCATAGAAGAAGTAAAACAATAAAACAAATCTTGCAAGCAATACTGGAAAGCTCAAGTCTGGTGAGAAAAATAGAATGCAATGAAATTAGTAAATCAACAACTTTGGAGAAACTATTCAGACTGAAAGTAATGGACATCGACAAAATAAACAAAGATTTATGAAATGGGAATCATATTGGAGAAACTGACTAGTAGATAAATTATGTACAAACAATTGATGCAACACGTGGATTTTTTAAAATAGTTTCTGAAAGAGCCCCAAACATAGTGTGCAAAACCAAATCTTATGGAATTGATGCTAATATATCGACATCACAATAAAATTGGAGAGCCAGCAGGAAATGGTGCGTAGGAATGAAAAGACGTTTTCAGGGTAGAAAGCTCATGCGGTGTTGTGGGAAGCTGTGCTTGAACTTCAGCTGTTCACAAACGTTTGATTTACATTATAACATGCAAATATTTTCAAGTTTGCTGACAGCACCAAAGGATGTAGGATTGTGAGTGATGAGGAATATGTGAAGAAGTTGCAAGGTGATTGAGAGAAATAGAATGAATGAGTAAGTACGTGGCAGATGAAGAGCAATGTGGATATATGTGAAGTTGTGCACTTTGATGGAAAGATAGAACAGCAGTCTACCATTTTAAAGAGAATTGGTTGAAAAAGGTTGATCAATAAAAGGATCATGCTCCTTTTGTTTTGTAATCTTCTGCACAGTCCTCCAAAGTCCATGCAGGGCAGTAACATCTGATGCCAGAAGCCAGTACTGGGAATGGCATTGGAACGCTGACCAGTGCATATAGACCCAAAAAGTGGAAAACGATAACATTGAAGAGGATTTGGATCTTCTTGTACATCAGCCATTGAAAGCAATATTGCCAGAAGAGAAAACAATTAGGGAGATCAATGGTGTGTCGATCTTTATTTCAAGGCATTTGAGTCCAGGTGTATGGTCTTACTGCAGCTGTTCAGGGCCTTAATGAGACCTCATCTCGAATATTGTGCTGTAGTGTATGCAGATTTAGCCTGCAGGGAAAGTCATTGCTTACTAACTTAATAGAGTTATTTAGTAAGCGACAAATTTGTTTGATGAAGGAAGAGCTGTAGATATCACATACATGGACTTCAGTCAGGCATTTGATAAGGTTCCCATTATAGGTTGGTAGGGAAGGTGAAGTTGCATGGGGTCCAGGATGTACTAGCTAGACGGATAGAAAACTGGCTGGGCAACAGGAGACAGAGAGTAATCGTGAAAGGGAGAAATGGAGACCAGTGGTGTTCTACAGGGATCAGTGCTGGGACCACTGTTGATTCTGATATACATAGTGATTTGTAGGAGGTACAGCTGGTCTGATTAGCAAGCTTATAAATGACACTAAGATGTAGAATAGAACATAGAACATAGAACATATAAAAATACAGCGCAGTACAGGCCCTTCGGCCCTCAATGTTGCGCCGACCGAATCCTACCTAACCTACACTAGCCCAATAACTTCCAAATGCCTATCCAATGCCCGCTTAAATTACCATAAAGAGGGAGAGTTCACCACTGCTACTGGCAGGGCATTCCATGAACTCACAACCCGCTGTGTAAAGAATCTACCCCTAACATCTGTCCTATACCTTCCACCCCTTAATTTAAAGCTGTGTCCCCTTGTAACAGCTGACTGCATTAGCGGTAAAAGGTTCTCAGTGTCTACCCTATCTGAACCCCTAATCATCTTGTACACCTCTATCAAATCTCCCCTAAACCTTCTTTTCTCCAATGAGAACAGCCCCAAGTGCCTCAGTCTTTCCTCATACGATTTTCCTACCATACCAGCCAACATCCTGGTAAACCTCCTCTGCACTCGTTCCAATGCCTCCACGTCCTTCCTATGGTATGGCGACCAAAACTGCACACAATACTCCAGATGAGGTCGCACCAGAGTCTTTTATACAACTGCAACATGACCTCAGGACTCCGGAACTCAATTCCTCTGCCAATAAAGCCCAGTACACCATATGCCTTCCTCACAGCACTATTTACCTGGGTGGCAACAATAGTAGATAGTGTATGAGACTGTCAGAGAATAAAACAGATATATAGATAGACTGGAGACTTGGGCAAAGAAATGGCAGATGGAGTTCAATCCGTGCAAATGTGACGTGATGCATTTTGGAATATCCAATTCCAAAGCAAATTATGCAATAAATGGAAAAGTCCTGGGTAAAATCAATGTAGAGAGAGATCTGGGTGTTCAGGTTTATTGTACCCTAAGGTGGCCACGCAGGTGAGTAGAGTGGTCAAGAAAGCATATTGCATGTTTTCCTTCATCAGGCAGGGTATTGAGTAATTTGCAGAGGAGGTTCACCAAGATATTGCCTGGCATGGAGGGCGCTAGCTGTGTAGACAGGTTGAGCATAGTAGGAAGATTTTCATTAGAAAAACGGGGGTAGAAGAGGGGTGGGGAGACCTGAATGAAATTCACAAAATAATGAGAGGTAATGGCCAAGGAGGATAGCAAGAAGTCTTTTCCCAGAATGGGGGATTCAAATGGGGGAGGTCAGGGGTTCAAAGTGAGAGGGGAGAAGTTTAGATGAGATATGCGTACAAAGTTCTTTACGCAGAGGGTGTTGGGTGCCTTGACCACATTGCCAATGAAGGTGGCAGAAGCAGGCTAATAGTACCAGTTAAGATGTATCGAGACAGACACATGAATTGGAAGGGAGCAAAGGGAAACAGACCCTTAAAAACAGGCGACAGGTTTAGATGGAGTGCCAGGGTCAGCGCAGGCTTGGAGTTCCGAAGGGTCTGTTCCTGTGCTGTAATTTTCTTTGTTCTTTTTCCTCTGTACCTGACTGGACATAAGTATTTTTAGACACAAAAGTGGCGGAGAGACAGCAGGCGTATGGTCTGGAAATGGGCCAATCAGCCCGTATTATATTGAATGAGGGAGCAAAGTTGATGAATCAAAGTCACTCCTGCAGTTCCCATTTTATCGATATTCAGTCACATGAAGACGTATTGTGTGTGAAAAGTGCATGGAAGAGGCGTTCAGTCACGAACTAGAATGTGTTCAATGGCTTACTTCTTTCCCGATGTTTCTGTGCAATCTGTGGGAAAACTCTGTAAATGTTGTCACAAACTGTCAGATGTTCGGAAGGAGGCCTCTGCAGGGTGAATAGGTCTGTGTTTCCCATTTCCTTTTCCAGAACTGACACTGGTGCGGGGTGTTCTGTCCAGTTTTAGCCTTTAAGACCTCGGAGCATTTTGATACAATTGAGTGTCTTGCTTCATCGCTTCAGGGACTATTGAAGTTTATCACATGTCTCTGTGTCTGGAGTCACTTTTAGCACATGGGAGATTTGCTTCACTGAAATACCGAGAAATGATTTTGTCAAAAAATATAATAAAATTAATTATGACTTTACTGTGATGAAAACATGCCTGACCAAACCTTGTCTCTGTCTTTGTTTACCTGAATCCTGTCTCCCAGCTGTGGTTCACATCTCTCTTCCACTCTGGTTTAAACTATCCCCTACATTGCCAGTGAGAGGTTTCTGCATCGATGTTGGTGCTGATGCTGACGTGATGTTAAAGTTATACAGATTCCATCTTCCCCAGAATCAGTCCCAGTCCTGAAGTATCAAATTCACTACCTCACTTAAATTCCTGCAGCTGAACATTCAACCTTCTTAAACTCAATCCCCTGCGAATGAAACCCAGCACACCGTACGTCTTCTTAACAACCTGATCAACGTGGGTGGCAAGTTTGAGGGGTCAGTGGACGTAGACCCCAAGATCACTCTGTTCCTCCACACTGCCAAGAGCCCTGCCTTTAACCCTGTATGCCTGCACTCAAACTTGACCTTCCAAAATGAATAACTTCACAGTTTTCCAAGTGAAACCCCATCTGCCACTTCTCAGCACAGCTCTGCATCCTGTCAATGACCCACAACAGCCCTCAACACAAACCACAAGTCCAACTTTACTGTCATTGTCAGACTTACCATCCCCCATTCTACTTCCTCATCCAAGTCAATTGTAAAAGACACAAAGAGCAGAGGACCCAGAATAATCCCTGCAGGACACCACCAGTCACCGTGCTCCAGACTGAATACTTCCCCTTAACTACTACCTTCTGTTTTCTGTGGGCCAGCATATTCTGTAGCCAGATGGCCACATTTCCCGGCATCCCAGGCTCCCTTACTTTCTGAATTAGCCTACCATCCGAAACTTATCAAACGCCTTGTAAAAATCAATGTACACCACATTCACGACTCTATTTCCTCAACGAATTTGGTCACATCTTCAAAGAATTCAAAAGGCTTGTGAGGTGTCACTTACTCCTCACAAAGCCATGCTGACTGTCTCTAAACAAGCTATGATTTTCTAAATACTCATAAATTTTGCCTCTGTCACAAATTGCACACCACTGACATATGACTGACTGGTCTATAATTCACAGGGTTATCTCAATTCCCTTTCCTGAGCAAGGGAATACCATTTTTCACCCTCCAATCATCTTGTACTACTCCAATGGAAGTGAGGATGCAGTAAAAATCATCACAGGCTTTGCAATCTCTTCCCTCGTTTCACATAGAAAACCATCTGCATCAAGGGACTTATCTATCTTCATGTTTATTAAAATTTCCAGCATATCCTCCTTCTAAACATCAAACTGGTCGAGAGTATCAGCTTGTTTCACAATGTCTTCATAAACGACAAGGTCCATAATGAAGCAAAGTATTCATTAGGGATATCCCCCACCTCTTCCAACTCCAGGCATAACTTCGCTCCACCATCCCTGATCGGCCCTGCCCTCACTCTGTCCATCCTGAATGTAGACTGTCTTGGCATTTGACTTAATCTTACCCACCAAGGCTTTTTCATGCCTCCTTCTAGATCTCCTAAGCCCATCCTTCAGTTCCTTCATGACTACCTTTGAACACTCTAGAGTCCTGCATGATCCATGCCTCCTCAACCTTATGTAAGCCTCTTCCTTCCTCTTGAATGGATGTTCTACATCTGTTGTCATTAAATATTCATTTAATCTAGCATCCCTTCCTTGTCTCAGTGTGACAAACCTATCCAGCACTTGAAGCAAGTTTTCCCTTAACAGACTCCACGTTTCTATTGATGCATTTTCCTGAGGATATATATTCCAATTGATGCTCAACAGTTCCAACTAATAGCATTGTAATTCCCCTTCCCTCAATTAAATAGTTTCCCATACCATCTACTCGTATCACTCTCCATGGCTGTTGTAAAGATCAGGGAATTCTGATCACTATCAACAAAGTGATCTCCCACCAAAATGTGACACCTGATCTATTACGTTGCCAAGCACCAAATACAATATGGCCTTCCCCCTAGTCGGCCTATCTACATATTGAGTCAGGATTCCTTCCTGGACACACCTAACAAAATGTATTCCTACCTTATTTGCACTAAGGAGGTTCCAATCAATATTAGGGAATTTGAAGTCACCCATGACAACAACCCTGTTATTTCTGACCCTTATGAAAATCTGCCTTTCAATTTGTTGCTCTGTGTCTCTGTTTTTATTGGGGCTCTGCTGAAAACTTCCAATGAAGTGACCCATTTCTTTTAAGTTTTTTGAAGAAGTAACAAAGAGGACTGATGAGGGCAGAGCGGTAGACGTGATCTAAACTGAATACAGTAAGGCGTTCGACAAGATTCCCAATGGAAAACTGACAGCAAGGTTAGATCTTATGGAATAAAGGGAGAACTAGCCATTTGAATATAGAACTGGCTGAAAGGTAGAAGACAGAGGGTGGTGGTGGAGGATTGTTTTTCAGACTGGAGGGCTGTGACCAGTGGAGTGTCACAATGATCGGTGCGGGGTCCACTACTTTTTGTTATTTACATAAATGATTTGGGTGCAAGCATAAGAGGTACAGTTAGTAAGTTTGCAGATGACAATAAAATTGGAGGTGTAGCGGACAGCGAAGAAGGTTACATCAGATTACAACAGAATCTTGACCAGATGGGCCAATGGGCAGAAGTGGCAGATGGAATCTACTTCAGATAAATGTGGGATGCTGCATTTTGGGAAAGCAAATCTTAGCAGGACTTACATACTTAATGGTAAGGTCCTAGAGAGTGTTGCTGAACAAAGAGATCTTGGGGTGCAGGTTCATAGCTCTTTGAAAGTGGAGTCGCAGGGACAGGATAGTGAAGAAGGCTTTTGGTATGTTTTCTTTTATTGGTTAGAGTATTGAGTTCAGGAGTTGGGACATCATGTTGCGGCTGTACAGGACATTGGTAAGGCCACTGTCGGAATATTGCATGCAATTTTGGTCTCCTTCCTATCGGAACGATGTTGTGAAACTTGAAAAGGTTCAGAAAATGTTTACAAAGATGTTGCCTGGGTTGGGGGATTTGAGATATAGGAAGAGGCTGAACAGGCTGAATATGGGCCGTGTGCTGGCAGGTGGGACTAGATTGAGTTGGGATATCTGGTTGGACCGAATGGTCTGTTTCCATACTGTACATCTCTATGACTCTATGACAGCTCTTTTCCTGCGACTGACTCCCTCCCTATTCCTTTTGAAGTATCTATTCCCCAGAACACACAACAACCATTCCTGACCCTGTGATTTCCAAGGCAAAGGTAAGGACTGCAGATGCTGGAGATCAGAGTTGAGAGTCTGTGATGATGGATAAGCACAGCAGGTCAGGCAGCATCTGAGGAGCAGGAGAATCGTCTTTTGAGGCAAAATCCCTTCATCAGGAATGAGATTGTGAGCCTCCAGGGTGGAGAGATAAATGGGAGTGGAGCTATCACAAATACTTGGAAACATTCAAAAATTTAACTTACACTGGTAAGAGTTGCCTTTGGTTTCTTTATTGGATCGAGTCCAACACCAAAGTTTTATTTTCTTTATATCCTATTGTATCAAAGCAAAATGCTTCAATAACTATGGATGTGTGTGTATTTTTTTCACAAATAAGCTACATATTTGAAATAAAGAAATCTGCCCTGACAGTACAGAATCCTAATTGCTCACAATATTCCAAACTGCCTGAGTAAGGACATCTCTGCTCTTGTATTCTAACCTTCTTAAAGAAATAATAATAATGCATTTGCCATCCAAACTGCCAAGCGAAGCTGCATTTGAAGCTGGTGAGAATCCTGAACACGGAATAGCATGTCCCTCTGTGCTTCAGATTTCTGAACCCTGTACTCACTTGGAAAACAGTCTCTGCCTGTCTCCTTGTAATCCCAGGATATAACCTCAGAGACAATCCCACATCGCATTCACCCATTAACTGAACTTGCAGAGAGTCCTGAATGAGGATTTCCCAGCCCTGAGTATGGTTTAATTGTGCAGGACCTGCCCTGGGACCGAGATAAAGTAGAGGCAGCGTTCCAACTCCTCGGGAAGAGCGCGCTCAGGGACTCCATGCACTGAAGGATAATTTCTTCATAACTTCCACCTCTCCGCCTGTGCGAGCTGTTTTCATCCTGACACATTGTGGGATATAATTAATCTTACTTCTGCAATTATAATTTCTGATACAAGGTGAATGAACTCACATCAGTGTGTAATTGTTTCAGTCAAGAGCTGAGTCAACAAGAATGGAAACTCTGTGGAGGAAATGCATAATTGTTTTGTTTGTATTAGCTAAAAATGTATGGAAGAAAGAAACAGGACTGCAAAATAATGGTAGATAATACAGGCACTAGATAAAATGCTGTGAAGAGAGATAGATAAACTAAATATGCCTGCATAAACAGTAGGTATAAACATCTGTTTCCCAGTTTAACGGAAACACAGGAACAAGCCCCAATTAAAAGAGTCTTAATGATAAGATGCTGTGAGGGACGGCACAGATGGAGGGAGTAAATAATAATAAGGCAAGGATGTGCCCACAGCAGGATAAGGTCAAATGGCCTTGTGAGAATAGGAATAAGCATTTTGTCACAGACAAGGCCGGAGAAGACAAAAGATAAACAGGAGTAATGGGTACCGGTCTTAGGGAAGTGGAACATGTCAACGGGGGGGGGGGGGGGGGAAACAATGAAATAAGAAAAAAATATGTAGGAACCAAATTATATAAATATCGAGTATTTGTTGAATTCAGTGTGTTTGGTCCCTGTCTTGTGGACATCAGACCCACTTGCAAGTGTGAAATAAAGGACACAACTGATTCAGTTCTTGTCTCGGACTGAAATTATTGACGTGAGTGACCTTTGTTTCTCACACACATGGGTTTGTTTGGCGACAACCCAGAGATGGCCCCGTTTGTGTTTTTACTTTCTCTCCTCAAAGGCTTATTTCACTTTAAAGAGTTTTCTTCCCTGAAGCAGCTGGTAATGGCACGAGGCGGCCGTTAACCGTCATCCCCAGCGAGCGGGGGAGGGGGCGTGGTCTGAAGCAGCTGGTAACGGCACGAGGCAGCTGTTAACCGTCATCCCCAGCGAGCGGGGAGGGGGCGGGGCCTGAAGCAGCTGGTAACGGCACGAGGCAGCCGTTAACCGTCATCCCCAGCGAGCGGGGGAGGGGGCGGGGCCTGAGGCAGCTGGTAACGGCACGAGGCAGCCGTTAACCGTCATCCCCAGCGAGTGGGGGAGGGGGCGTGGTCTGAAGCAGTTGGTAACGGGCACGAGGCGGCCGTTAACCGCCATCCCCTGCATGCGGGGGAAGGGGCGGGGCCTGAAGCAGATCCTAACAGGCACTTGGGGCACGGGGCAGCCGTAAATGACCACTACTGGCCACAACATGAAAGTACAGCCAACTCACAGGTTAGTGACCACTACTGGCCACAGCGTGTAGGTACAGGCAACCCCAAGCTTAGTGACCACTACTGACCGCAACGTGTAAGTACAGCCAACCCGCAGGTTAGTGACCACTACTGGCCACAGCGTGTAAGTACAGGCAACCCCAAGGTTAGTGACCACTACTGACCGCAACGTGTAAGTACAGCCAAACCGAAGGTTAGTGACCACTACTGGCCACAAGGTGGTAATACGGCCAGCCCACAGGTTAGTGACCACTACTGGCCACAAGAGGAAACTACAGGTTAGTGACCATGGCTGGCCATGATTTGGTGATGCCTGCGTTGGACTGGAGTGTACAAAGTTTAATTGGAAGCACGAGCTTTCAGAGCACTGGCCACAAGTGGGCACTACAGCTGTCCAACCGTGTGGGATATAGGTAAAGAGCTAAAAATGATTTGCTGGTAAAAGCGCAACAGGTCAGGCAGCATCCAAGGAACAGGAAATTCGACGTTTCAGGCAAAAGCCCTTCATCGATTCCTGATGAAGGGCTTATGTCCGAAACCTCCAATTTCCTGTTCCTTGGATGCTGCCTGACCTGATGCGCTTTAACCAGCAACAAATTTTCAGCTCTGATCTCCAGCATCTGCAGAGCTCACTTTTTACTCGGGGATATAGGTAAAGCCATGTTACCTCTGCCACCATAATTGCTTATTCCCATCAGTATGTAATTGTTTCACCAAAGAGCTGAGTGAGCTAAAATGTGCATACAAGAATGGAATGTGCCTGCAAACAATGGAAGATGTTACAGACAAATAGATAAGTTGAAAAAGAACATCAAGATATTCCAAGCTCAGCAAACCTACCTAATGTCAGCACTGAGGTGAACCAAGTCACTTATAAGGGTGAGGATCGCCCGGTTGGAGTAGGGGGAGAGGTAAACAAGGGCGGGGCACAGCTGAGCAGGGGCAGAACACAATAAGGAATATTGATCGGTTTGAAGGCCAATGAGGTAAATGGGGAAGTACTGAGAATTAACCTGTATAGATTGTGCAGAAACTGCTGGATCAGGATGCCTACTTGCTAGACACTCCTTCTTGCAAGAACGTTTCAATAAAATTCGCTGCGTCAGAATTTGACTCAGACTGAAATTTATTATATTGTGAGCTCTGTTGCCCACAATTTCGGTGCTCGTCCAGGGTGTCCATCATCACCAGTGGGGTAGGCACCTTTGACGGCTGTGAAGAATAGTCCTGTTTCTTTTAGAATGGTCCTGTGTTCCTCGGCGGTGGGATTCCCCTTTTGGTTGACTGATTCAGATCCAATCAGAGTCTATCTGAAGCAGGCAAAAGGTTGTAAGTAGGTACAGGGAGCCAGGCAGCTCCGGGCACAGACCATAGAAGGAAAATTGACTTTTAAGTACTGCCTTGGTGGCTGGGATTGAGTTCTAGTAGTTCATAAGGGAATAACGAAGGAACTCAATATGGGCTGTGTCGAGGGAAAGGAAAAAGCCTCCGAGGAAAAAGAAAATGGAAATGGAGGCGGGGTCTCTGACAACATACCTCCAGAAAGTCCATTGGACACGGTGTTGTGGAATAGGAAAAAGATAGAGGGGAAAAGATAGGAAAAAGATGATGAAATATTGTTGCTTTGTATGGACTAAGGAATCCATTCCTCATCCCGCCATCTTCTGGCCAAAGCACGGGTCGGACGAAGACTGGGTTTTGTAAATATTTGAGTTTATATGTCAATGGAAAACAGCCTTACAGTCAGGAGGGATCAGATTATGCTTCATGTTGGAAGGGCGAGGAGCTGAGGGGCTACTGAGGGTACACTTCGAAACTAAATCATGGCCAGACATCCAGAAAAAGATTCAAAAGATAGAGATGTGGAGCGAGAAACCTCTGGAGGAGTTGTTGTGGGGAGCTCAGAAAGTGTCTGTGAGATACGGTGTGTGTGTGTGTGCGCGTGAGAGAGAGAGAGAGAGAGAGAGAGAGAAAAGCTGTACAGCTAATAGAATTGTTAACCCCTTGTGATTCGGTTTGAGGCACATTTGTTTGTTGGTGATTGAATGTTTGTGCTTTGTTCCCTGGAACTTGAGATCCGGGACTGTTTCAAATCTGATTTTTATGATGAAAATTTAACATGATTTCTTTTAAGTTTAAGGATTTTACAGATTACGAATTAAAAAGTTAACTCCTGTTCTTATGACAGGCCATGACTGCCTCACTATCAATTTCTAATTAATCTCTTTTATCCTTACATAAAAACCGATTTATGGAGGACAGTTCAAGTTTCAGTTCAACATTAGATTGTAATAAAAACAAAATCCTATGGTTAATATCTGTGACCGTGGATTCGGCCATTGTTCATGCATTAGAATTTTTTTTTAACTTGAATACACAAATCCTTTTAAGGCAGTTCTGGTTATTTCATGACGTACAACATTGTAACTGGACAATGACTGGTCAGGACTACTTAAGAAAACTAATCTTGGATTTAAATTAAGAGACTAAAACTAGGTAATTATCGTGGATTTCAAAGTTGGGAACTGTATACAGTTTACGTCTTAAATATTAAATAATGAATAAATGAATTTATAATATATAAATATATATTTACAAGTAAGATTCCAAAATGTATAGCTAGGAACAGGCTTTAAAGTTAGACAAGCATAAATTGATAAATGGTATTTGAGATTATAGGAAGAAAGAGGCTCCTGGTATTTGAGGTTACAGGCAGCAAGAAATATTGCAATATTTCTTTAAAAAAATTCAAGGTCTAAACAAAACATTGGGTGATGAAGAATGGCCATGAGGTGGACCTAAGGCTGTTCAAATGGTTAAATCAGCTCAGCAATTGATCTGGCGAGGTAATATGAAACAGAAATAAAAGGCAAAAATAATGATAGCCACGGTTGATGAGATAATAAAGAAAAGGACAAAACTAAAAGGAGAAAGAAACCAGAATGATGGCGGGTAGCATGTTGAAAATAAAGGGAGGAGAAGAGGTCGGGGACGAGACGTTAAGGGGTCTGGTAGACAGGAACAAGGATCGAAGTGGAAATCCCCACAGGCGGGATGCTATTACTGTGAAAGGACGGGTCACTTTAAGAGAGAGCGTCCAGATTCGAAAAAGGAAGCAAAGCCAGGACCATATATGAACCTTGATAAAGAATTACGGTTGTCAGGGGTTGCTGCCCCCAGGGACCCACCTGGAACCCTTGACAAATTTAAAGGTGGGACCTTACAAAGAGGACGTAGTTTCCCTAGTCGATACGGGGGCAGTAAGGTCATCCTTAAATTTTAAGCCGAAGGGAGCGGAAACGAAAGGGTTCATTGGATTATGGCGACAGTTTTGTGATGAGAGGCACGAAGAATCAGTTTTGCGCTCATGACAAGATACGGCCACCAAATTGGGGATTGAATGAGCTTCAAATGGTGCTATGGAATCTGTTGAGTTTCTTAAAAATGAACGTGCTCGAGCAAAACAATTACAGAAACAGAATGAGAAGTCACAAGTGACTGGTAAACAAACACAACTGCGCAATTGCAGTTTTTAAAATGTTTTAGTCACTTGTTGCGTTTTCACCCTGAATTATATAATACATAATTAAAATGTATAATAAATCAATTGTGTTAGCCTGAATCAATATTAATTGGTAGGATCCCTTCACACATTCTCAGTGACCTGTCATATTGATTCATGGTTAATTTAAAACATGACTGCATTGATTCATTGTTAATTAAAGAATGGAAAGCTACATTACTGGCCAGTGTGTACAGGAAGCGGCAGAGGCGGCCTTGTTGGTAGAGGAGAGTCGGAAACTGACTTTTGGGGGAGCCTTAATAGTCAGCACCCCACATCAGGAACGGACCATACTAAATCAGAAAGCAGGACAATGGCTCACAGACTCTAGGATCTTGAAATAAGAGACAATCTTAATAGAGCAGAATGACCCCGTGTTAGTCACAGACAGTTGCTTGTATCCAGCTGCATTTCTGTGGCGGGGGAGAGGGAGTGGCCCTTGGCAATCCAGAACACGACTGCCTTGATATTATTGAATATCAGACTAAAGATGGACTTAATGGGCATCCCACTGCATGCGAGAGATCGGTTGTTTATCAATGGGTCCTCCCGGGTAATTGAGGGTAAAAGGCACAATGGATATGCTGAAGCAGACGGGATAGAGGGAAGCGTTATCGAGGCTGAAAGACTGCCTAACGGCTGGTCAGCCCAAACTTGTGAACTCTATGCCGTAGAAAGAGCTCTCAGAACCTTAGAAAATAGAGAAGGAATGATATAAACTGATTCCAAATATGTGTTTGGAATGGTACATACCTTCGGAAAAAAAATGGCAAGAAAGAGAATTGATAAATAGCAGAGGAAAAGAACTAGCTCATGAGGAATTCATAAAACAAGTGCTGTTCCTCCAGAGAGAAATAGCGGTAGTTTTTTATAAACGGACACCAGAAGGTGAAAGACCCAGAAGTGAAAGGAAATAGACTGTCCAATGAGGTAACTAAAGAAGCAGACCTGAATCCACAGGGAGCAGTGATATACTTCCTAATACCTACAATTCCAGATCTTCAGGGTACCCCCGTTGTTTACTGCAAAGGAGGAAAAGGAACTAAAAGATTTAGGAGCTGCAAAGACATCGGATGGGCACTGGATGTTACACGATGAGAGGGAAATGTTGAATAAAATGATGATGCGAGAAATTATGGCTGTCTTACATCGGGGGAGTCACTGTGAAGTGCGAGCAATGTGAGATTTAGTCTTAAGGAAATAAGGATGCAAAGGGTTATATACGATAGTCAAATAGATATGTGAAGGATGCATAACATGTAAAGAAAAAGGTATTAAGGAAACAAGTCCGAGGAGAGAGAGAACCTGGGCTAAGACCATTTCAGAGCATTCAGGTAGATTATACTGAAATACTCCGAGTAGGAAGACTGGGGTATATGATGCTAATGGTTGATCACCTAACTGGGTGGGTGAAGGCGTACCCTTTAGCCACTGCCACCGCAAGTGCGGTGTCCAAGATAATATTCAAACACATAATCCTCAGATACGGGATAGTAGAATGCATAGATTCAGATCAGGGAACTCATTTCACTTTTGGGTATTCCAGGGAATGATGAAGGGGTGATGAATGTCCTGGGAGTTCCACACCCTTTGGCATCGACCTTCATCAGGAAAGGTTGAGAAAATGAACCAGACGCTCAAGAAGCAGTTTTCTGAATGAGTAGTAGAAACCAGACTCCCCTGGACTAAATGTTTCCCTATAGCCCTTTTGCGAGTGCGAACGGCCCCAAGGAAAGATATGGGGCTGTCCCCTTATGAGATATTGCTTGGCCTGCCCGACTTGGGAACAAAAGGGAAACTGCCAGCCCTGGAGACTAAAGATTTGTTCTTAAAGAAATATATACTGGGCTTGTCCTCCTCTTTGTCTTTCCTCAGGAAACAGAGTTTGTTGACACAGACTCTACCCCTTGAATTCACCGTCCATCTGATCTGAACGGGGGATTGGGTCCGAGTCAAATCATGGACTGAGACCAAATTGCATCCAGACTGGGAGGGGCCGTACCAAGCACTCCTAACCACTGAAACAATGATAAGAATGGCAGAGAAAGGCTGGACTCACTACACTCGGATCGAAGGGCCAGTGGAATCTCCAGAAGTCTGGACAACGGAATCGACAAAAGAGCCACTTAAACTTAAGCTGAAAAGACTTTAAATAAATGATTATACAGTAGCGGTGCAAGCGCGGGATAGTTTCTGTAGTATTTTATGCTAAGTCTCACTATATCAGCTTTTCTAACCTTAGGATTCTGTCAGGCCCTGGTGTGGTCATCTTACTTAGTGCTAACAGTTCCAGAAAGTACAAATCCACAAGTCATAGAAACAAATGCCTGCGGCCTGATGGATTGTGGAGATGTAAGAGATCAAAGGCAAATCAGTAACTCAGAGATACATCTTAGGTTCTATGAAAAAGGTCCTGAAAGATGGAGGGGTGGGGGGTGGGGGAGCATAGGATAAGACCAACAGGCAGAAAATGACCCGGAGATGGAAGTGTAAGGGATATCTTTGGAATAAAGAATGTAATGAATGGCAGAGGCTGGAAAGCCTCAGAGGTGACCTCTTGATTAATTCACTCGTTACAGTACACCGAGACCCCTTCGGGCCAGCTCTTGACTGTCCCGATAAAAAGTGTAAACCTCATGGTATGAAGCAGTTTTTTTTGGGGGGGGAAGCCTATCAGGTCTAATGAGACCAAATATTTGGGATAGAGATGAAAGCAAAGGGGAAGAATTTCCTGGGATGTTGTTTTAAAATTCAGGTGAAAGAAAGAACCCGAGTAGGAGAAAGGAATCATAAAGTCCCTTACTCTGACCCTAAAGCAATAAAAATTGTGCAGGTAAAGGACTTAAAGCTGACCATTGAAATAGAAACAGGATATGGAGATACAAATGCCTGGGTTGAATGGGTAAAGTACACTGTGAAAAGTTTGAATAAAAGCAATTGTTATGCATGTGGCTCTGGGAGACCAATGGCCCAAGTATTCCCCTTTCCGCTTGGGGGGGGATGTGAGACAGGAGGGCCATGACATGCATGATAGTCCTGTATCAGGATGAGGCTGTATGGAGTAATAAAGATTGTATGCCCCTTCTAATAAAGTTCCGTCCCCTAAAGAAGGAAGGCTTGAAGATGCCTACCCCCCCCCCCCCCCCCCCCCCCGCCTCCCCGTTTTCTGCCGTGGTCGGAAATCAGTCCTCCTCTGGTGGGTAACAGTCAACAAACGTGGTTGGATAAATTATATTTTCTATAATCAGCAAAGGTTCATAATTACAGTAAAGACAGAATTAAACGTACAGCCGAACAACTTGATGCAACCAGCAGAATGATCTGTGGGAATAGAATGGCCCTAGATATGAGTAATGTTAGGAGGGAGCTGCTGCACCTTTATTCCAAATACCAGCCCCAGATGGGTGTATTACTCGAATCCTGCAAGGTCTAACAACACTAGCCGAAGAACTAGCTGAAAATTCAGGAGTCAGCACATCATTCACCGGGTGGCTAGAATTGTAGTTTGGAAAATGGAAGGGTTTGGTGGTTTCAGTCCTTATCTCCTTGATTGTAGTGGTGGGAGTACTAATCGCAGTAGGATGCTGTATCATACCTTGTGCATGCGGCTTAATCCAAAGGTTGATTGAAACAGCTTTGGCCACACATATGCCTCTCAAGAACAATTGGGGGAAAGGGTTCTACCTGTTAAACAATGAGGGAATAAGTGACCTTTGGGAGATTTCCAAAATAAATGAAATTTCGGAAAAGGTGCTGGTGAACTTGGAAGTGACATATAAAAAAATGGTGCAGTTAGCAGATGACACCAAAATTGGAGGTGTAGTGGACAGCGAAGAAGGTTACCTCAGATTACAA
This sequence comes from Hemiscyllium ocellatum, assembly GCF_020745735.1. Taxonomy (NCBI): domain Eukaryota; kingdom Metazoa; phylum Chordata; class Chondrichthyes; order Orectolobiformes; family Hemiscylliidae; genus Hemiscyllium; species Hemiscyllium ocellatum. Next base: position 26,784,047 of record NC_083445.1, read on the forward strand.
CAGGATCTGCATCAGATGGGCCAATGGGCTGAGATGTGGCAGATGGAGTTTAATTCAGATAAATGCAAGGTACTGCATTTTAGGAACGTAAATCTTAGCAGGACTTATACACTTAATGGTAAGGTCCAAGGGAGTGTTGCTGAACAAAGAGACCTTGAAGTGCAGGTTAATAGCTCCTTGAAAGTAGAGTTGCAGGGAGATAGCATAGTGAAGAAGGCATTTGGTATGCTTTCCTTTATTGGTCAGAGTATTGATTACAGAAGTTTGGAGGTCATGTTGCGGCTGTACAGAACATTGGTCAGGGCACTGTTGGAATATTGCATGCAATTCTGGTCTCCTTCCTATCGGAAAGATGTTGTGAAACTTGAAAGGGTTCACAAAAGATTTACAAGGATGTTGCCAAAGTTGGTGGATCTGAGCTACAGGGAGAGGCTGAACAGGCTGGGGCTGTTTTCCCTGGAGCGTCGATAGCTGAGGGTTGACATTATAGAGGTTTACAAAATTATGAGAGGCATGGATAGGATAGATAGACAAAGTATTTTCCCTGGTGTCAGGGAATCCAGAACGAGAGGGCATAGGTTTAGGGTAAGAGGGGAAAGATATAAAAGAGACTTTTTCATGCAGAGGGTGGTACGTGTGTGGAATGAGCTGCGAGAGGATGCGGTGGAGGCTGGTACAATTACAACATTTAAGAGGCATTTGGATGGGTATATGAATAGGAAGGGTTTGGAGGGATACGGGCCGGGTGCTGACAGGTGGGACTACATTGGGTTGGGATATCTGGTTGGCATGGACGGGTTGGACCAAAGGATCTGTTTTCATGCTGTACATCTCTATGATTCTATGCCAGCAAAAAGATTCTTTTTTTCTTATGCTCTAAAATATACTTTCTGGGTGGTTCCAGGCTGTTCAGAAGTTCCTCTCCTCTGTCCTGTACAGAAAAGTGAAGAGTCCTTCACATACACCGATCCAGCACCCTCAGCCAGCTCTCAAAGTGAACAGAACCTCTGACACTCCTATTTATTTGAGCTTACTTTTCCCCTGCACCAATGTCGTGTATGTGCAGGTGTTGGACACAGTGAAAAACAGTAAGTGTGCAAATCTTTATGTACCACCACCCTTCTCAGAGGGCAGCAAACAGATTCTGTCAGTACGCTCCATACTTAGATCGGTGCACTTCTAGATTGATTAATAAACATCTATTGCTATGTAATCAAGAAAAATAGGCTTTTGTGACTTTCTCCAGTGACATTTTGTTTGAGATTGAGCAGTATTTCATTAAAAAGAAATGATTGTGTTTGAAAGGGATGAAATGCAGAAAACAGTAATGTCTTATAAAGATGTTAAACTCTGGACTTGTGACTGTGTTTGAGGCTCCAGTTTAGTTTAACCTTGTATTGATCTGGCATATTAATCTTCCCTCCCCATCTGTGCAAAAACTGTTGAACTGTTCCATGTTCCCAGCAGCTTCTGTGTTTATTTCAGTTTCCCAACAGGAGCAGTATCTCACTTCTCGATCACAAAAAAAGTTCCTGTGGTGCAGTCAACATTTAAATAAAGAATGGGAAGCAGTAGCGGGGAATACTTCCGAGATTCCAAGCAATGGTGCCCAGTTCCACACTGCAATTCACAGAAATTATCTCCATGCAAGTAAGGAACAATCAAATGGATCTGATTTATCACAGAATGAAAAATTGATGTCCCTTCTGAGAAAGTCAACAAGGAATCTTATTCATTTCTTCTTGGGTTTTCCCATTGAAAATCCCTTTAAAACTGCAACAGTGTGGTGGCTAAAAATGGAACCCTGGTCAACTACTTGGAAGACAGCAATGCTCACCCACGATATCATCATTGCTGTGCCAGTGATCTGCTGGCTATTCCCAAGCACACCTAGCAGACCGTATTTAAGGACCAATTGAATGAACAATTGTTTCTGCTGGAAGAGGTTACAAAGTTAGGGAGTGCTCTTGGGATTGGAGGAGGTTCCAGAGATAGGGAATGCAGTAGGGTGTGAGAGATAGGGAACAGTGCAGAGCATGAAGGACATTACAGAGCTATGGAGGGATGGAGATGGTGGATGTCTTTCTATATGTACAGAGGGATGTAACTGTTGTAGGATGCTATCGAGACAAGGAGGGATGCCAGGAGGAGGGTACCGATTTAGGAATGGATAAAGTTGCTTTGGTTACAGCAATCAGGAGGGATTAAGAGTTGGAAGAGGTTATTGAGATAAGGTATGTATTTGTGCTCAAGGGGATGGTGAATTCAGGCTGGCTGAAGTTACAGAGGAATGGAGGGTATCATGGTTTAGAGAGATAAGGAGTAGGGTCTGTTCAAGGTTACCGACATATGGAGGTCTGAAGGTGCTGGGGAAGTTTACAAAGATAGGAAGGGGTGTCGGGGTTGGAGGAGGTCCCAGAGAAAGGGAAGGATGTAAGAGATGAAGCAAGTAACAATGATAGGGAACAGTGTAGATGCTGCAGGAAGTGACAGAGTTAGGAATGGGTGTAAGGCTGGAAGGTTAGAGGTATGGAGAAGTGAAGATGTCAGAGAAGGTTAGAGGTAGGAAGGGGTGGAGGGACTGCTCTCTGACCATCCCTGTTTTGCAAGTTATTCACTTCTACTAGATCACACGCATTGATACACATTTAGATTTTAAGAAATTAAAGCAACAGATTGAGTGGAATAAAAAAATACGGTTTGGATATTTATGAACTTGCCCAGTTACATTTTGCTCAAGGTTGTGCAGCACCTGTACAAAAAAGCTGGACATTTTGATGAAAGGGATAAAAGTGTTAATTTGAAATAAAAATGAAGAACTCGGAACTGCTGGCTGTTTTGAAGCTCCAGTTTATAGAATATATTTTAGGCTTTTATAGACCTGATCGATTTAACCCTCTCTCACTCTGTCTCCACAGAAGGTTTTGGAAACACTCAGCTGTTGTGAGCAATAATTCACTGTTTGACAATAGAATAATCCCTGAGCATAATTATAAAGCAGGAGTAAAAAAAAATATTCGGACAATCAGAGTTATTCTGACCCAGCTCCAAACTACAGTTCATTGCAAATCATCATTACCAGCAACAACGAGCAATTCAACTGGGAGATAATATAAGGTTTGATTTCGTTTTTCATATAATGAAACGTGTGTGTATTTTCAAGACATAAACAATGAGAAATCCAATTGATTTAATAGTGATAGGACGGGTTGAGTTGCCTTTGCAATCCAACCTGTAACTGTGCACACCATCTTAGAGGACAGGCAGCTGGGGACGAGGAGAGGTTCATGACTGAAGAATTTTAGCTGAGCTCGGCTGAAAGCATAGATTGAAAAGTGTGTTGCTGGAAAAGCGCAGCAGGTCAGGCAGCATCCAGGGAGCATGAGAATCGACGTTTTGGGCATAAACTCTTCTTCAGGAATGAGGAGGGTGTGCCAAGCAGGCTAAGATAAAAGGTAGGGAGGAGGGACTTGGGGGAGGGTCGTTGCACTTTTCCAGCAACACATTTTTCAGCTCAGATCTCCAGCATCTGCAGTCCTCACTTTCTCCTGAAAGCGTCGATTGTTTGAAAAAAAAAATCCACTGTTCTCCACAATTTAGGAACCTTTTACTTGTCTCTCCTTACATCCACTGTCTCCTCTCTCAGGCCACCGTTCAGAATGAAGCCATTCTCAGCTCTCCACATTCTTGTCAAACTTGTATTCTCCCCAAACTGGAACCACTGCCCTCTGACCATGCTTTCAAATTATTACTACTTTTCTTGGCCCAAATTCAGAATGAAGCATGTCACTCCGGTTATGTTTTGTTATTCCCCAAAGATGTCAAAGGATTCAGGAATTCTAATTGTTACAATTCAAGATAAATGTTTCTGCTTAATTTAAACCTGGGACACAGAAGAGATCTATCCCATGTAGTAATCTGTGAAAATTCAAGTGGCCAAGAACTATTTGAAGGAACAATTAACCATTTTATTTTTTAAAGTGCAACAGAGAATAATTAACTAACAACTATTTACAACTGCTCCCTCTAACCTATCTTTTACTTTCCCTTCTTTTAAACTAGTCCAATAAAATACCCAATTAAGATTTACTGAAAAATTCAAATTTCAAAGCCCGCCAGCTATCGAATCTTCTCTTTTATATCTTCCTCCGTAAATTTGCTCTCCAGGTCGGTTTTGATGTTTTTCTCTGTGCAAACTCCTGGGCAGGTCCCTCTCAGAGGATTCTCACTAGCAGCCTACATCTGCTGGTCTTTTGGCAGTTCTCCCCCAGCTGTTCAACTTTTCTCAGTCGTATACACTGAAAGCATCGAATTGTCACTGGCTTTTAACATTTTCAATATATTGAATTCAAACTTCATTGGAGTTTGGTTTTGTTTTGGCGCGGGGGGGGGGGGGGGGGAGTGGTGTACAATTTCAACTGAATGTCCTCATTCAAAATTGTTTTTGTTACCAGGCAACCAGCTAAATTAGTTTCTAGACCAAAATGTTGCACTGTATCTTGTGCAGAATAATTGGTGCTGTCAGGTGTTTCTGATGGCTTTTAACTTCCTTAAAGGTGCAGTACATCCATGTCATTGTAACACCTCCCTTTATGAAAACAATGCACAATCACAATGAAAAGAAGGTTTCATTCTTTTCTGTTCTTTCAACATAGTACCCAAAGATAATTTTAATCTAAGTTCACCTTAACTTCTTCCCGATGGATGTGCATGTACACAGATCTCATTGAAACTATCAGTTAAATCCACTATGCATTTGCAGTTACATTCCTACAATCCGCAACATGTATGATTTTTAAATTAAAAGTCTGCAACATAAGACTCCAAACACAGTCTTTAAAGCATTCTAAGAATGTAGGACGATTATGATCAGTGTATATACACGTTAAAATGTTATAAGGCCAGTATCAAACCCAATAGTTCCTTTTCGATTGTTGAGTATTACCTCTGGTTGATGTTGATATTCTTCAAAACGTAATCCACTGGCAGTTCAATCCCATCCTCATCTTCCTGTAAGAGTACAGCGACAACTCCTATGTCACTAAAGTCGATGGCAACTTTGAAAGGGTTCGAAAAGTTTAGTGCAGCTAAAACTGGTTTGATGGTGTGTGTTGATTTCAAATGGTCAAATGCACCTTAGTATTGTTCTGTCCACCGAAACTTTGTCTCCTTCTTCAGCAAATCGGTTAATGGTGCCACTACACTTCTGAAGTTTGGGACAAACTTCTGATAAAATCCACTAAGTCCGAAGAATTGGAGCACATCTTTCTTTGAAGTGGGTCAAGGAATTCCTTGATGGCCTTCGTCTTTGTGTTCCCTGGAGTCAACCTTCCATGACTGATGTTATATCCAAGAACGTTTCCTCTGCTTTCGTGGATCCAGTTTTATTGAAGCTTATTACAAGTTTTGTTTCTTGTAGTCGTTCAAAGAACTCTGCCAACTGTACTATGTGATCTTGCCAGGACTTATTAAAGATCATGACATCGTCCAAATAGACTGCACAGTTTGTTGACCCAGCCACAACTCTGTTCATGAGTCTTTGAGCATCACTTTAAACTGAGCGAGCCTATTTGGGGTTACAAATGCAGAAATGTCTATTACCGTCTCCAGTTAAGATTCCTGCCAGTAACCATGCATTAAGTCTAACTTGATGATGTAACTGGCTTGTCCAACTTCCTCAATAAGGTCCTCCAATCTAGGAATAGGATATGAGTCCAGTTTTGTAACGGCATTGACCTTCCGATAGTACACGCAAAATCATTGAGTATTGTTCGATTTGGGAACTATGGCGATCGGTGAACTCCACTTGCTCTGGCTTGGTTCGATGATGTTCTAGTCGAGCATGGCCTCCACCTCCACCTGGACCTGTCTGGCTTTAAGAGGATTAAGCCGATAGGGATGTTGTTTTATCAGAGCAATATTCCCTTCGCCTACTTCATGTACAATGGCATTAGTCCTCCCCATCTGTTTCTTATATATGTCCTTGTACACCCCTTGATCTTGCCTTATCTATTTCCTGGTCCATCTTGCGCCCCTGACCCTGACTACTGCTGGGAGTTCTGTAGCTAACTCCCATAATTTTTTTTTACCTTTGTGCTTCCTCAACTCCATCTGCACAGATTCCACATCCTCTGACTTTGTGCAATTCAGTGCCAAAGATTGAATTACATTCTTAACTAACAAGGCAAACCCACCTCCTCTGCCCACCTCCCTGCCCTTTCAGTAAGTTGTAAATCCTTGGATGTTTAACTGCAGTCCTGAACACTCTGCAACCACGTCTCTTTGATGGCTACCACATCGTAATCATTCACAATGATTTGTGCTGTGAATTCATCTACTTTGTGATGAATATGATGAGCATTCAGGTAAAGCACCTTTAATGCTAACTTTCTTATCTTCATGATTTCCACCATCTCCAGTAATATGTCCTAAGTTATCCTTCCGTTTTGCTTCATCCTTAGTCTGCCATGAATTTAAACCCTGCACACACGCTAACCTGTGCTTAACTTTCTAGTTGATCCCATACTTCCTGTTGCTTTCCCTTGCCCTTCCCCCCAACCCCATCCCCCGCGATTCACAAGTTTAAAGTCTTAGCGACCATCCTATCTGTCATTTTCGCCACAACACTGATTCCAGATCAGTTCAGGTGGAGACTGTCTCATCGGTGCTGGTCGACCAGTTCCAAAACTGATGCCAATATCCCGTGAAATGGAATCCCTCTTTCCCACATCAGTCTCTTAACTACGTGTTTACTTCCCAAACTTCTTATCCTTATGCCAATTAGCATGTGGCGTGGGCAGTAATCCAGAGATTATAACCCTCGAGGACCTGTTCTTCAATTTCCTTCCTAATGCTTGAAACTCCCCAAACATGTCCTCTTTCCTAGCCTTGTCGATGGTGTTAGTGCCAACGTGGAACACAACAACTAGATCTTCTCTCTCCCACTCAAATATCCTTTCAATGGCCTTCAAAAGTTTCGAGCAGCGCACAGCATGCACATTCTGGTATCAGAATATACATTGTTTAACCATCATCGTAACATTTATGTGTTTTTTTTTCATTTATTTCAATAAACAATTGAATTACTATACTATATCTGCGTTGCTGACGTTTCGTCCCTTGTCTAGGTGACATCCTCAGTGCTTGGGAGCCTCCTGTGAAGCGCTTCTGTGATGTTTCCTCCGGCATTTATAATGGTTTGTCTCTGCTGATTCCGGTTGTGAGTTCCAGCTGTCCGCTGCAGTGGTCGGTATATTGGGTCCAGGTCGATGTGTTTGTTGATTGAACCTGTGGATGAGTGCCATGCCTTTAGGAATTCCCTGGCTGTTCTCTGTTTGGCTTGTCCTGTAATAGAAGTGTTGTCCCAGTCGAACTCATGTTGCTTGTCATCTGTGTGTGTGGCTACTAAGGATAACTGGTCATGTCATTTCGTGTCTAGTTGGTGTTCAGGGATGCGGGTTGTTAGCCGTCTTCCTGGTTGTCCTATGTAGTGTTTTGTGCAGTCCTTGCATGGGATTTTGTACACTATGTTGGTTTTGCTCATGCTGGGTATCGGGTCCTTCGTCCTGGTGAGTTGTTGTCTGAGAGTGGCTGTTGGTTTGTGTGCTGTTATGAGTCCTAGTGGTCACAGTAGTCTGGCTGTCAGTTCGGAAATGCTCCTGATGTACGTTAGCATGGCTAGTCCTTTGGGTTGTGGGATGTCTTCGTTCCGTTGTCTTTCCCTTAGGCATCTGTTGGTGAAATTGTGGGGGTATCTGATTTTCGTGAATACATTGTCTAGGTGTTCTTCTTCCTCTTTTTGCAGTTCTGGTGTACTGCAGTGTGTTGTGACCCTTTTGAACAGTGTCTTGATGCAACTTCTTTTGTTGTTTTCAATTGCTTTCCACTTCAGCAAGCTACAGTGCTCCCATCCAATCATTTCTCCCTACACTTGGAGCTTTTACTTCCTGCCGTGACCTTTGATGTGTCACAATACTTTAAAAACAGCTAAACACAGCACAGTCCCCTTTATCAATGACACATGTCACACCCTCAAAGAAATTCAATAAAATCACAGACATTTCGACCCTGCCAGATTAATTTGAACTCATCAATGTGCCCTGCTATATCTGGTTGAATAATACCTTTTGAATGTTTCCCAGGGACATGTTAAGCTAACTGGCCCATGCCGCCTGCTTTCTGTCTCCCATTTTTAATGCACGGTTTCCACCTGCTGTGTTCCAAAAAAACTAGGTTTCAATAATGAATTACCAAGATGAGCAGCATTTTCCAGAATCGGACAGTAAAGCTGCTCCACTCGCTGTAAGGTCGGGGTTTCCCCATTCTCCACCAGAGATGATTTCTTTTAGAAATGAAAGATTGTGACTGGTGCATTGCTAAGGGAATGGAATGAGTTTATACTTTTACAGGCATCAAACTTCCAGTGAGTCAGTAAGGTTAACTAAACAATTATATTATTTACAGTCATTGACCAAACACACTCAGATGTGTTTTGTGTTTATACATCAGATTGAAAGCATGAGGTAGTAATGAGAGAATTAAATAAGACAATATTTCAAACTGGAAAGTGAGGTTTTGAAGTACGGGCAGCAACCCTCGCTCCAAAGGACAGGTGATGGAAATTCTTCTCAAACAAATTTTCCAGAGCATGCTCGTGACCCTGGTCTTGCTCCCTGACTCCTTCAGGCTAGTACGTTTGATATATACCTTAAAACTAACAGTCATCAAACATTGTCCGTTCAAAAGTGAAACTGCTCACTCCTGAAGTTGCTGATTTCTCCTGAATTGTTTGTGACGCAACAATTACACCAGTGATAATAATTCATTCCTAATACTATCACATCTTCAATGCTGTTTGCAGAACATTGCAATGACAGGAAACAATTTGCTGCACGATTGACAAGGGCGTTATTCTTTATTATGCTCAGACACACAAACACTGACCAACCTTGGACCACATGTGGTGTATGTTTGGCTGAGGCATAAGGACTGACCAAATATAAGACTATTACTCTTAGACCATAGAATGGAAACTTTTCCTTTCAGTAGCAGGTATTTTATAGCCTGCTACATGGACTAATCTGAAAGTGCTGTCTGAAAATGCTTCACAGTTCAGAAAGTATTTAAATAAAGCTCAGCCAGATCTGATGTCTGCTCAGTGCATGTAATTGTGGTTAACACATGATTGAACTAAGCATTCTGTAATTTTCTGAATTCCCTCGTAGGAATGGACATTCCACTTCCCATCCAAACACACACCACACACTATCCATCCCATACTATTTCCCAAATGTTGATGCACCCAACATGTTTATTTGTGAATTTACCTGTATTGACCTGTATTTACATTTACCTGAATCTTTGCTTTCAAAATCTTTTTGTTTAGACATGTTTGAAAAATTACTTCAGCAGACTTGGTCTTTGATGGCTGGACCAGAAATTATTGTCATTGAGAATGTGAAAGTAGAGACTTTCTTTGTCTCTGCAATCCTGCCAGTGTAGCAACAATTGGTCGGTGGTGTGAAGGTGTGAGGGTGAAGGTGAGGGGGTGAAGGTGTGGGGGTGAAGGTATGGGGGTGAAGGTGAGGGGTGAAGGTGTGGGGTGAAGGTGTGGGGGCGAAGCTGATGGGTGAAAGTGAGGGGGTGATGCGGGGATTTTGACAGAGGGCACCAGAGGAATTGCCCTCGTTCCAGAGGTGTTTTTTTCTGTCATAGAGAGAGAGAGAGAAAGAGAGAGATAACGTGTGGTGAGTTGAAGTTAAACATCACCTTACCTTTCTACATCTCACACCAGCTGACCAGCCAACTGTGCTAACTCACCTACTGCAGCAGCGCTTGCTAGACAGCTGGTTTGTGATATACAGTGACACCAACAGTACAGGTTCAATTCCTACAACATCTGAGATCACCATGACGGTCCAACCTTCTCACACTTGGCCTCCCCTCAGGCATGGTGAAACTCAGGTTTTGCTTCCAATCAGTTACATCTCATTAATGAGAGAACAGCCCTATGGTTCACTAGGACTGGAGCAAATTTACTGAAGAACTACGTACCCAAGTCAGGATGGTGAGTGGCTTCAAAGGGAACATGCAGATAATGGTGTTCTAACACATCTACTGCCCTTGTCTTTAGGTTGGCAGTGGTCGTGGATTTGGAAGATGCTGTCTCAACAGCCTTGGATAATTTTTGTAGTGTCTATTATCAAGGATGCATAATGCTGCTACTGAACACCGCTAGTGGATGGATTGCATGCTTCCAGTTTGTGTTTTTAACTAAACTGTTCTACTATAAACTGGTGTCATGTGATTTTTGACCTTGGCAACTCAAACTGGCTACATTGTTCTAAAAGAGGAAATCCTGGCGAAACTCAGCAGGCCTGGTAGCAACTGTGAAAAAAGAAAGAGAATTAATGTTTCTAGTCTCACACGACTCCTTTTCCGGACTCCTCTAGTGTCCCATACAACTCCTGTTCTGAAAATATGTTCTATTTGACGGAAGCTTCCAGGTTTGATGAATTTCTCCAGCACCTTCTGCTTTCATTTTGGATATCAAGTGTCCACAGAATTGTGGTTTTATGTGGTTGCTGAGTTAGGGTGATATCGCATTTCTTGAGGGTTGTTGGAGATACATTCTTTTGGGAAAGTGGGGAGTATTGAATTACACTGCTGACATCTGCCTTGTAGATGGTGAAGACCCTTTCCAACTCACGGGATGCGTTACCTGCGGCAGTAGTCTTGCCCTCTGGCCTGTCCTTGCAGCCACAGTATTTATAACATGAGTCCAGTTCATTTTCAGCTCAATAAAAACTCTCAGGTCATTTATCGTAAATAATGTCAGAAGGCATCCTTTAGGTGATCTTTTATTGGAGATGGTCCCTTTTTGACATTTGTGTGGCACGAATCTCAATTACCACGTTTTAGCCCGTGCCTGGAGATTGCCAGGGTCTTGTTGCATTGTGTCGTGGAGTGCTTCAATATCTAAGGAAAATGTTGCTGACTCTGATGCGTCACATAACGATTGACGGAGGTCAATTTGTACGTTACTGAAGATAAATAGTAAGATAAAGACTGATGTCACAATCCTGAGGAACTCCTGCAGTGAAGTCTTGGAGCTTACATGGCTAACCTCCAACAACCCCACGAGTTCCTGTGGGTCTGGAACTATTTGTAGTCCACACAAGGTTAGGGACAGCAGTTTTCTATTCTTAAAGAGCACTAGTGAACCAGGTGGATTGTTACTATTGTAGACAATGATTTCATAGTCTACATTGAAGTGAGAATTCCACATATTTACTAAAGTGAAGTTCTGGCATCTGTTGTGATCGGATTTGACCCGGGTCCATGATAATTCTTTGCAAGTATTTGAATATGAGCCAATTTGATGGCTGGCTTCCTGGCTGATTTAGAAATCAACTTTCTAATTCTGTTCCATTTACAAAATAACGATGTTAATTTATTTATCATGTCATGCATTGTAAATTTCCCTCTATTATTTGAGATGGTGACCAATTCTGCAGGTATGGGTCGGACAATTTACGAAGTTGATACAGATTTCAGTGATGCCTTTGTAAAGTTCACACATGAGAGATCGTGAATGACGATAAAAGTTTATGGTATCCTGGGTACCTTGGCAAATTGGCTTAGTCATAGGAGGCAGAATGTGTTGTGGCGATGCTGTCACTTTAGCAAGGTTAGATTGTTCTTGGTTGTTTTTTAAAGAGGTTTTAAAGGCAGAGTTGCTGAGGGGTCTAGAACAACCCGGTTTAACAATGTTGGAGGAGTGGCCAGTTCTCGCAGTTCAGATTATTTTCTCGTTTGCTTAGGCTGTGGCAGTCACAAGATGCTGGAGTCCAGGAAAAGGTTGAAATCTTCTCTCTGAAATATCTTTGTAAGTTGTTCTTTCCAACATGTGAGAACCTGTTCTAATTCACCTTTTTCCAACGGGGTGTGTCTGTGGTATGTTACTGGATTGGAATAGCTCCTTACTTAAGTTGCATTATCAGTTCAATTAAGTTTTCCAAAAGTTAATTAATCCAAATTACTTTTGTTTTTGTTTTTATTTCGACTGTAGCATTTCAATAATTTCTGTTTTGCTTAAAACTGGGTGGTTTGACTGGCTGCATCACACCTGGATCATCCACTTCACATCTGCCTTCAGAAAAGGAATATTTAAGGTCTAGGCTACCTTCTTAAATTATTTTGAGGTGGCCTGGCCTGGTCTATAACAATGGTAACAAAAGGCTATTTGCGTAATTAGAGATCGATATCCAGTAGCATACCACAGGGTTCATTGCTGGTGACCATATTGTTTGCGATATTCATCAATGACATAGATAAGAGTGAATGTGTGTGGTGATAGGGCGATGGGGGATAGGTGGATCATGAAGAAGGACGTGATAAACTGACTAAATAATTCACAATGAGGAAAATTGGGAGTTGATGACTTGGTGTTGTTATCGATAGACTACACTATTAATCCTAAGGCCCTGGTATTGTACAACAGCCCTGGTTCGAATTCTGCTCTGGTACTTGGTCAAATTTAAATTTAGTAAATATCTGGAACCAGGAGCTTAATGTTGACCATGAAAGCATTATCAATTGTTGGAGGAAATCTGTGTCATTCACTGATACCCATCCTCATCTAGTGTGGTGTACAGTGACTCCAGACTCATAGCAATATAGTTGATGTTTAAGTGCACTCGGAGCAACCAGTCACACAATCCCCTGATTGACCAAATGAAAAGAATGAAATGGCACTGAGGAAATTGAGGAATTTGTCCATACATCCCTGAAGGCGGCAGAACATGTTAAGAGGGTGGTTCATAAGGTCTGTGGGACATGTGCCTTTACCAGTTAAGACATAAATTCGAATGGTATGGAGGTCCTGTTGGAACTGTACAGGACTTCCGTTAGGCCCCAGTTACATTACTGTGTACAGTTCTGGACACTGCACTGTAGGAAGGATGTGATTGCATTTGAGAGATTGCAAATAAAATTCATTAAATGTTACTCAGGGTGCAGCTGTGAAATGAAATGCTGGATAAACTCAGGCTGCTTTTTTAAGGATTGGAGTATTTCAGATTATGAGGGGCATGGACAGGACAGATAGGAAGCAGTTATTCCCCTTATCTGAAGGGTCAATGACAAAGAGGCTTAAATTTAAGCTGCAAGGCAGAAGGCTTCAAGGACGCATTCCACCCAGATGATTGTAGGGGGCTGCACTGCACTGTCCGGGAGGGTATGTTATGACGAGAAGGTTCACACCTCCTCGATAATTAAAATCCGAAACTCTAGAAGAAGGTATCCTTACCACGTAATCTGATAAAAGCAGGATGGCAAATGGTATCACTTGGAGAAAGTGAGGACTGCAGATGCAGGAGATCAGAGCTGAAAAATGTGTTGCTGGAAAAACACAGCAGGTCAGCCAGCATCCAGGGAGCAGGAGAATTGATTTTTCGGGCATAAGCCCTTCTTCAGGAATGAAGATATAACTTAACTTATACGCCCAAACTGTAATGAAGAAGTGGTTAACTGAAATGGAATTCCTGAAGCTCATTTTATAAGTAACAAGTAACTATTTATTTATCTAACTCCAAATTGAACAAGAGACACTCACGGATGGTGTAGTGCCTCCCAAATGCCAGGGTTCATGATGTCTCGGATCTGTTTTTGGGATTCAGGAGCCCCAAGTCGTGGTCCACATAGGTACTAACAACATAGGTAGGAAAAGGGATGAGGATTTAAGGCAGAAATTCAGGGAGCTAGGACGGAAGCTTAGTGCTAGAACAGACAAAGTTGTTATCTCTGGTTTGTTGCCCATGTCTAGTGCTAACGTGGCAAGGAATAGGGAGAGAAAGGAGTTGAACAAGTGGCTACAGGGATGGTGCAGGAGGTAGAGTTTCGGTTACCAGGATAATTGGGGTTCATTCTGATTTGAGTAGGACCACTACAAATAGGATGGTCGACACCTAAACCAGAGGGGTTCCAAAGCTCTCGGGGGTTGGAGCCTTTGCTAACGCTCTCAGGAGGGCTTAAACGAATTCAGCAGTGGGATGGGAGCCTTAATTGTAGGTCCACTGTCCAAGAGGTTGAGAGTAGTGAGGTCATAAATAAGATTTGAAGGTTGCAGGACTCATCGACTGAGGAAGTATAGGGTGAGGTTAGAAACAGGAAAGGAGAGGTCACCCTGTTGGGGTTTTCTGCACACCTCCAAATAGTTGCAGAGTGTAGAGGAAAGGGTAGCAAAGATAATTCTGGACAGGAGTAAGAGTAACAGGGTGGGTTCTTATGGGATCTTTAACTTTCCAAATCTTAAGTGGAAATATTATAGTTTGAGTACGAGATGGGTCAGTTTTTGTTCAATGTGTCCAGGATGGTTTCCTGATCCTTTCTGCAGACAGGCCAGCAAGAGCCGAGGCCACATTGGTTTAGTTCTGATTAATGAACCTCGCCAGGTGTTAGATTTGGAGGTAGGTGAGCACTTTGGTGTGAGTGACCACAATTCGGTTATGATTACTTTAGCAATGGAAAAGAATAGGCATATACTTCAGGGCAAGAGTTATTGTTTGGGGAAAGGCAATTATAATGCAATTAGGTAAGATTTAGGATGCATAGGATGGGGAAAGAAACTGCAGAGGATGGATGCAATTGAAATATGGAGCTTATTCAAGGAACAGCTACTTCGTGTCATTGTTCAGTATATACCTGTCAGGCAGGGAGGAAGTGGTCGAGCAAGGGAGCCGTGGTTTACTAAAGAAGTTGAAGCTCTTGTCAAGAGGAAGAAGGAGCCTTATGTTTGGATGAGATGTGAAAGCTCAGTTAGGGCACTTGAAATTTACAAGTTAGCCAGGAAGGACCTAAGGTGAAGCTTAGAAAAGCTAGGAGAGGACATGAGACATTATTGGTGGATAGGGTCAAGGAAAACCCGACAGCTTTCGATAGGTACATCAGGAATTTTAAAAATGACGAGAAAAAGATTAGGACCAACCAAGGATAGTCATCAGAAGTTGTATCTGGAATCCGATGAAATAGGAGAAGTGCTACATGAATATTTTTTGTCAGTATTCACACTGGAAAAAGATAATGTTTTTGAGCAGAATACTGAGATACATGTGACTGGACTAGACGGGATTGAAGTTCACCAGGAGGAGGTATTAGCAATCCTGGAAAGTGTGAAAATAGATTAGTCTCCTGGACTGGATGGGATTTATCCTCAAATTCTCTTGGAAGCCAGGGAGGAGATTGCTGAGCCTTTGGCTTTGATCTTTATGTTGTCATTGTCTTCAGGAATAGTGCCAGAAGAATGGAGAATAACAAATGTTGTTCCCTTGTTCATGAAGGGGAGTAGAGACAATCCTGATAATTATACAACATTGAGACTTATTTCAGTTGAGGGATGATAGATGCAGGATAGATGTCAGAGTTAGTTTCTTTACGCAGAGAGTAGTAGGGGTGTGGAACACACTGCCTGCAACAGTAGTGGACTCGCCAACTTTAAGGGTATTTAAATGGTCATTGGATAAAATATGAATGAAAATGGAATAGTGTTGGGTAATTAGGCTTCAGGTTGGTTCCACAAGTCGGTGCAACATCGAGGGCCGAAGGGCCTGTACTAGCTGTAATGTTCTATGTACTAAGTAATAAATTAACAGACCCACTAACAAATCAAACAGCTGCTTCCTAGCTATTATCTATTATCTAACTGAATTAAATTCCATGCTGTTTGACCCCACCTAGATAAATCCAATTGAAAAGAACAGCAAACTAAAACTTAATCTCTCAAAATTGCTGTGAAAATAATCTTTCAAAATGGTATTCGTTCTGTCAGTTGATTCTGCTCTCTTCCTCCACCTGAAATGCATTCTCCAGCTGCCAAATTCTGGTGTCTGACATATTATTTGAATGTGTCTTCTTCCCATATAGGTTGATGCTTTTTCTCGGAGAGGTGGAGAGTACTTGTCATAGCCCAATATTTCTTAAATGACGTGTTGTTCAGTTTTCAGCTGACAGCTGGCTCTACTCTTAATTTTCAAATGCCTGCATCGTTTGTATTCATAGTTACATGTGAAATTCTTATAATTTACTTGGCTTCCAGGTATCAATACAATCCGGTTTAAATTCAGTTGGTCCTTAATCTCCATGTGTCTTATAAATTAATTCGTTGAATTTAAATTGGTGTCTGGCTAAGTATTCTGCTTGGCTGTTTGATGCAAAAATGTCAGTTGAATTCACATATTCTCTGTGCACCTGGACTTGAAACTTTGTTCGACAACAACTTTTTTTAAAAAGAAGAAAAATTCTTTTGAAAGGAACTTCACAATGCCTGTTCACAATTTTACCATTTTTTCACGCCAACTTCGTGGTACCTAGAAATCCTCAAAACCTTAAAAATGTACTTGGATGAGCAGTTGAAATGTCGTAACATTTAAAAACTATTGACTAAGTGCTGGAAAGTGTGACTCGTGCAGCTTTTCATAATTTTGGAGGTGGAATCTTGATAGAGCAATGGGCTTGTTTTGTCCTATATGATGCAATTATTCTATGAAATTGAAGTGAAAGTTCTGAACTTTATTTTATTTTGCATTCATTCTGATAAAATATTGCCAAGTGTAAGCCCCAGCTGTTGTTCTGGTTACAGTGAATTTCAGGTTCCGTGTTACAGTGCTAATTCACAGCTAGAATTTCCCAAGTGATTTGTGTAATTGAATTCACAAGAAAGCAGTGGTATAACTGTGTGCAGTAGAACAGTTGCCAAGAGGCTCGACAACATGAGACATTGAATGACTGAATAGCCTTCACATCACTGAAACGAATATCAAAGGTATTGATGGGATCGATAGTTTGTGAAATAATGCAAGTATCGCTGTTTGAAGGCATCATGCAGTTGACATTTGAAATCTAATTGGATCAGATTAATCCAGTCTTTGGGGTATTCAAATGCAGCCTTAAATTTCAATGATATCACACCATTAAAATAAGCATGTTGTCGTAATTTGTTTTGTACAAAATAGTATAAAAATGGTGAAAGTGTATTCATGATTTTGCAGTGGTGATACCACACAATATAAAATAAGGACTCTGGAACTGACTCAGGGCCAATTCCAAGAGATATCTCTGATTCCAACAGATTGCCAGCAGTAGGTTGCTTCATAAACAACAAAATGCGTTCTGTAACAGAAAGGATCAATAAAGTGTACTACACCATCCTTGCCGTTGTTGGGATTCCTGGTAAGTCTTGTAACTTATATAAATCTCTGCATTAAATCATACTTATCTCAACATGTAACTTATTATGTTATTTCAATTTATAGGTGAAACCCCAATGCTCGACGATAGTGTTATCCTTACTGAGGTTATAACAAACTGATGTTCAAGTTGGAGACCCCTCAGTAATGTGCAGCACTGTCTGTTTTTCTATACTGTGCAGGATGGGTTGGCAATAAGGGCACATTGATGGTGTTTGGCTGAGCTGAGCAACGGCCATAGCTCTCCACCTCTTAATGACATCTGGAATATTACATTCCTTCATTTAAAGGTATTTTGTTGGTGGATCTTGTTCAAGCAGCTTGCTCGGAATGGGAGTGCAGATACAATGTGGGCAATGGTGGGTTCAGCAGGTCGTTATTGAATAGGAAGTAAGGGTCAGCATGGATGGCTTCAACGATCCCGGCCTGTTTTCATCAATCAGTGAATGTGTGGGTACACAATATTTGCGAGGACAGATCACTGGGGGGAGTGTTGAGCAGATTCAAATTTTGATGCGCATTGTTGAATATTTTGATTGTCAACAAGATGTGTGAGTTGTGCCATTTGTAAAATGATACACAGTACTGTGGTACAGATTCTAATGTGATAAACACTGAGATCTGTAGTGTTGTAGCAACAGCTCTTTCACAGGGGATCAAACATCTTTGTCCATCAGGTTATTTCACACCATGCTCTTTGTTGCTGGTATCGTTTTATGCTCCACAAACGATAATGGTCTATGTGAAGTTGTTCCAATTTACAGTCAGTTAAGATTATTATTTATTCTTTAGCTATCAATTTGGATAAATACTGATTATCACTATTGTTGTGGTTTTTGTTATTTTGTTGGCACTGATATTTTGGAGACAAAAACCATGGATATATTTTAGACCGATTCACCGTGAAGTCATCGTGTTATACTGTGGACTGCAGTACTCAGTCAACTTTGTGATGTCTCTGTTATTGTACTGGGCCATAGGGTTCAGAGCGGTGGATATCTGGTGGCACAACAGGATTTGTCACTGATGAAAGACCAGTTAGTGTGGGGTTACTGATGCGCGATTTCGGATATATGGTGTTGTTGTGCTGCTCCAATCAGGATCAAGAAATCAGTCGTTCAGAGTTAAAGTCAACTCTGCTGTTGTGTCCTCCATTGACCTGATGTTTATCATTAAGGAGCTCAGTAAGTTGAATACTATACCAGGGTAACCAGTTGATTCATAGCCCATGAGAAATGTCCTGCTGAAAGCAGATGAATCATCTGCCGAATCTGACAGAGCATGATGTTCTTTGCATCATAGAATGGGACATTATTGAGTATGTCAGTATTGACACAGAGTATTGATAACTGCATTAACACCAAAGGTTCGTACAATACAGAAGACCGTGTTTTCTGTAAAACTAACATTCTTTGATGGGGTCTCTTGGAGTTTTTTTCATTTTTCCCTTGAAGTTTAGTTTTTTACTTCCTCAGAGGATTCTTCTCACGAATGCAGGGAGCTACCTGATTGCTGATCCATTGTTATGCATGACAATTAGGTGTTACCCTTGACTTACACAGCACTGGACGACGGCCTGATGAGTTCCTAATGTGTGATATCAAAGAACACATTTCCAAACAAACTCTGTGGTACAATTCCTCAAATGACAAAAGAAAATCTTTTTTGTCTGTAGCTCACGGATACTCTGTATTACCCGATGGTTGACTGGGGTGTTGTGTACCGTTGGTTCAGATGTCAGGAATTATTCTGAGTAAAAGTATCACTCATTGTGGAATTGTATTGAATGGGATCACGAATCTCAGGTTGGACCCTCTGATTGCTGTGACCTCATGTTGCTGGGAGGATGTGACATTGTGGAATTCTACAAAGTGTGGGAAACTGCTCAAATAGGAACTTCTGAGCCAGTATTCTGTTGTTCTGTGGGTTTCTGTAAATGCAGCATTGAAGTGAGTGTAGAAATCTAACAAAAGAATACACCTGACCTCATTTGCATGCTTTACTGGGAATATCTTTCACTGTAAATCTAGATTGCACATGGGTCAATGAACTGAAGGGAGCACACTATTCCAGTGACAATGTGACTCAGGAAATTTTTTTCAATTAGATTTTTCCCGAGTGTGGTTTCCTAGGTAAAGGGGAATAACTCACCCCAGTGTTATAAGGAGCATCTTTCGAAGTAAAATTACACTCAGTGTAGTTACTTACTGGAGGGGAACATCTTATAGCAGTGGTCTTGCGTAAGTAGGAGTATCTCTGACTATAGAATTTAACTGTTACAGATGAAGGTTTCACCTGATGAAGTAGCAACGCTTTGAAAGCTTTGGATTTCAAATAAACCTGTTGGACGATAACCTGGTTTTGTGTGATGTCTGACCTTGTTCACTCCAGTCCCATACTGGCATGTCCACATCATCATGTCCATGAAGGGATAATGGCAGAGTGACAATGTTAATTCAATGAAATTCCCTACAGGATTATTATGTTTGCTCAAATAACTGAGACTGATTAACTGTGTAGTAAGGTCAGGATAAATGTTGGACCTTGATATACTAATTTGTTATCTAGACGTTGATAAGGATGGATACAGCACTGAAAATGTTCAAATGATTTCACATCTGTACCGAATGAGATTTGGATCAACAACTTTAAAATATATAATTCATCAATCCTTCCACAGTCATCTTTCCAGAGATCGCTACCCTTCACTTTTTGATATGTACCTTCCTTTGAAGGAGCACGCATCCATCAGTTTTAAGACAATGTATAGATTTTTTACAAAAGTAACAGGAATAAGAAAAACCTAGCTTCAACGAATAACTAAATTCATTACCTCTTGATTTCAAGATGCCGGTGTTGGACTGGGGTGGTTCAAAGTTAAAAATCACACAACACCAGGTTATAGTCCAACAGGTTTAATTGGAAGCACACTAACTTTCAGAGCAACGCTCCTTCATCAGGTGGTTGTGGAGGGCTCGATCGTAACACAGAATTTATACCAAAAATTTGCAGTGTTATGTAACTGAAATCATACATTGAAAAATTGATTGTCTGTTAAGCCTTTCATCTGTTCGAATACTGTGATAGTTTCAATTGTTTCATGTGTAAATCACAAAACCCTTTTCTTAAAAGTTGCATTCTCGGATTAGCTGTTAACAATGGTGATAGCTAGACAATATGTTGAAGGTGTTAGCCCTCTGTGTTCTCTGTCTATGACCTGATATTTAGATTGATTCGCTTCTAAAAAGTGAGACAACAGAGTTTTACAGAAATTCATGCAGTTTTTGAGCTTAGAGTTCTACATGAAGGTATGCAGTTTTTGAGCAAAGTGCAATATAGCTCTGCAAGTACAAATTCACCCCACAAAATATATGTGTTCATGCCAAGACTCTTTCAGCAGTACCTCAAAAACCATGACCTCCAGCACCTGGAAGCAAAAAGGCAGCAGATACATATAAACATTATCACATCCAAATTCCTTCTAATTCAGATTTCATGGTGACTTGGAAATGTATTGCTGTTCTGTCACGGTTAGGAAAAACTTCTGCAACTCTCCCTCTAAAGCATTCTGAGTTTCCTGCACCCTCAGGAATAAATGTGTTCACAAAGACAGACCTCAAACGTCATCAAAATGTGATTATAGCTGGATAACGACTACTGGCCTGGTCAATAAAGCTCATAATCCATGAGTACATATAACAATAATCACGATTCCCAAATGTGCAGAAGGATATCTCTGAACCCGAGGAGTGATTAGGGTCCAATGGTGTATTATGTACAGCGGACAGCAGGATAAATGTCCGAGGTGAAAGCCTGAATACTTGGTGCTGATGTCTTGCTAAATTCAGGTTTATCTACTGTCCCAGTGGATAGTACATGACATGGCCTATTTTGCTGAGCCCAATGAGTTTCCCAACTCTTTGTGGTCCCAAAGCCAGGTTACAGATCCCTTTGCCTCAGTTATCAATGCAGGATACTGGTCTATGCATTGGTATTCCTGACGCTTGTAAACTAAACAAGTAATCATATCTGGAATTGATCATTTCCTATTGTGACATTATTCTCAGTGTGGGGATTGCCAAATGCAGAGAATAATCTGAAAAGGGCACAGTCCTCTATCATGATGAGTTGGCTGTGCATGATGCTCCATTTTCTTGTCTTTATTGAAGGGATGTGGGTGTCACTGCCTCGGCCAATACTTAACATCTTTCTCTTGTTGTTCAGTGGGCAGGTAAGAGTTAACCAGGTTGTCAAGGATCTGGAGCCGCATGTAAGACAGACCAAGTAAGGATACCAGGTTGCCGTTCTGAAGTGATTGAGATTGGCTTTTCTTCCAGGTAGTTGACAACTGTTTCACTGTTATCGATAGACCCTTAAGTCTGAATTTACTTGCAATGAAATTCTACAGTTTGACATGGAGAATGTTGCATCCAGCTCCCAGATACAATGCACAAGTCTTTGAATTAACAGTCTGGTGATAAGACCATAAGGTTATTGACTCCCCAAATTGTTAATATAAGCCTGAATCCACAGGGACTTCAGGGCAGAAACGCTACAAAGTGGTTAGCATTGCTGTCTCACAGCACAGGGACCCGAGTGCTATTCCAGCCTTGGATAACTGTCTGTGTGGAGTTTGCATGTTCTCCCTGTGTCTACATTGGTTTACTCCAGCTGCTCTAGTTTCCTCCAACAACGCAGGTTGGGTGAATTGGCACCAGTAATTTTTCCCATAGAGTTCAGGGATAATAAAAATCATGAGAATAGCGGTTTGGGGTGTAGTGTCGGCTTGGAATGCTCTTCAGAGGAGTAATGCAGACTTGATTGGCCAAATGAACTCTTACTGTGCTGTAACATTTCTATGATTTTACAATAGGAGCCATCTCTGATGCCAAGCTGTGGTACAATTTTCTGGTGATTGCCGTGGAGAATGCCGGTTAAAGTCTGGGGATTTATAGCGCCAGTGCGTGCACCGATTCTGTGAGGGGGATCTCTATTCACAAGGACAGGGCCGAGGAAAAGAACGTGGGAGCCTGATCCTGGGTATCAGGCAGGAAGCTTTGCTTAACTTGAAAAAAAGTGTCCAATTTATAAATTGGAAAGTTGTAATAATCAATGCTGATGGATTCACACTTTATTTGAATGGAAACTATGGTGTACCATCTTGGACAGATGAGGGAGTCTGTACCAAATGTTGATGTTCTTATGATTATGGTGGATATCCAAATTGGGACATTGCTGATCGGTTCACTGCAGAATATCTTGGTCGTTCAGATTGTCAAAATTTTCAGTACTGTGCAAGAGGGAGGGATTCAATGCTTGATCATTTGTTCATCCACATTGTGGAGGACATTCATTCCTGGATGCTGTGAAGTGATTCAGTGCCCTGTACTGTTGTTCATGTCATGTGGATATACAATTCTAGAGGCAATCTGAGCTGTGGAGGTTGCAAAACTGATCAAAGAAAATTTTCCAATTCATGTCCATGTTAGTTGTCTCCAATTCTTTATTTTACTGATCCTGGGTGTCTTTGGGTGGATCTTTCTGGCTTAAACCATACTGCAGCCAGTCTGAGTAACCTATAAAGACACTGAAATCAAACACAGATAATCCCCAAAAATCCCCGGTCAGGACATGACTGTGTTTCTGTGAGCAAGCTGCTGCTCATATTCTTCCCTATGTGTTTTAGAAAAGTAAATTCATTTAGAGAGAAGTTGCTGATGTGGTGCAAATCCTTTAAAGTTCATAGGACGTGGAACAACACGTATTCTACATTGTTGGCTTAGAAAGTTTGATCAGGAACTGTAAGTCTCATTTGTCCTTTCTCTCTCTTACAGTTAGTCTCGTGGTGATTGTATTCTTGGCTCGGGGGAAGAGTGGTCTTTCTACATGCAGCACTCGTTATCTGTTGGCCATGGCAACATCGGATCTACTATTCATTGTTTTATATATAGTCCTTTACCAATTTCCAAATTATTATTACCCACTGTGTTTCCTAGATATCGTTCCTGTTTGTGGTGTTATCTATGCACTGAGTTGTTTGACCATTGATTGTTCTGTCTGGTTCACGGTTGCTTTTTCTTTTGATCGATTTGTTGCCATTTGTTTTCATCGAATGAAAGTTAAATATTGCACAGAGAAAACTGTGACTAAGACTCTAGCGGTGATCTGTATTTTCTTTTCTTTGAAGAATATTCCCAACTATTTTCCATTTAAACCAAGACAGATCATCAACAATGTTCCATGGTACTGTTACATCACCCACAGTTATACTAAAAAACGTAATTGGTCAGGTTTTAGACATTTTGAACATTTTTTAACACCATTTCTCCCATTCATTTTTATTCTATTTATCAACGTTCTGACTGTCAGGTACATCTTCGAGGCCAATAAATTGCGTGAGGGACTGAGGGGTCAGACAAAAATAGAGAGCGACACCGAAATAAAGAGGAGAAAGAAATCTGCGATTTTACTCTTTGCTATATCTGCCAGCTTCATTCTTCTCTGGTTGGTATATATTTTACATTTCTTTAATGTTGGTTATTCCTTAGATTCCGCTACTTCTTTTGTCTTTGGACGAGTTGCATTTATGCTGCGGAACCTGAGCTGTTGCTCAAATGCATTTATTTATGTGGTGACACAGAAAAACTTCAGAGACCAGTTAAAGTATGCAGTGAAATATCCCGTTATAAAAATAATTCAGTTGATGAATAAATCCAAGAAACTAAGGGCCAACATTATCTGCAGCAGGAGCAGTGCACGTGAGGATGGACAGAAAGGAGAAGGAGAAGCAGCAAGATAACCCTCCTTTACTAATGGGCAAGGAATGACTCCATCTGAGAAAGAGACTGCAGGAGCAAAGCCAACGTAACATGCTGTTAGCAATGAGTAACAGTTAGTAGAAAACTAAACAACAAAAGCATCACTGAAGGAGGTATGAGATATGCCCAGAAAAATATCCCAAGGAATCACTTCACAGCGAGTGAACCGGTTACAAACTAAAATGGAGGAAGGTTACATTTTTCACTGCAGGCCGGAATGCAACAGTAATGACAGGCCCTGGACCACTCATCCTCACTGAATTCTCTGACCCACACATCTGGACAAAAGTTAAAAACAATCCATCATATACATTAAATAATTTATCCACATAAAAATTTGTATTTTTATTACAATTGTATTCTCAGAAATAATTTGTTTCTCTGTTTCTGTTCAGTGCACGGTAGCCTGATGCTGATAGCCTTCCTTTTCTTGATTTGTTTCTTTCTACGAATCATCTGCTGTGTCATTGGAGAAATCCAAGCCCCAGTCAGAGGTGTAACGACACGGGGTTAATCCCTCTGCTAATTAACTAGCAACACAGATAAGATTCATCCCGTGCTGTACTCTGTTAAAATTCGAGAGGCAAAGAACAATCCCAAAAGTCATAATTTCAAGTAAAAATTAACAACGGTATTTTTGAGTCCATCAGAAAATTAGCTAACAACTATTTGCAACCCCTTTCTCTTAAATGTATCATTCACAAACTCCCCCGCCTACCACTACCCACAATACTAGTCTGTTTTAAAAAATCCCGAATACGATTTACAGAAAAAAAAAATCGCATTTGAAAACCAATCAGCTTGTTCCTCCTCAGTTTCTATTCTCCACTAAAAAATGAGGACTGCAGATGCTGGAGATCACAGCTGAAAATGTGTTGCTGGTCAAAGCACAGCAGAGCAGACAGCATCCAAGGAACAGGAAATTCGTCGTTTCGGGCCAGAGCCTTTCATCAGGAATGAGGAGAGGATGCCAGGCAGGCTAAGATAAAAGGTAGGGAGGAGGGACTTGGGGGAGGGGCGATGGAGATGTGATAGGTGGAAGGAGGTCAAGGTGAGGGTGATAGGCCGGAGTGGGGTGGGGGCGGAGAGGTCAGCAAGAAGATTGCAGGTTAGGAGGGCGGTGCTGAGCCCAAGGGAATCCACTGAGACAAGGTGAGGGGAGGGGAAATGAGGAAACTGTAGAAATCTGAGTTCATCCCTTGTGTTTGGAGGGTTCCCAGGCGGAAGATGAGGCTCTCTTCCTCCAACTGTCGTGTTGTTATGTTCTGGCGATGGAGGAGTCCAAGGACCTGCATGTCTTCGGTGGAGTGGGAGGGAGAGGTGGTTGGGGGTGGTTGGGTTGGTTGGTCCGGGCGTCCCAGAGGTGTTCCCTGGAACGTTCCGCAAGTAGGCGGCCCGTTACCCCAATATAGAGGAGGCCACATCGGGTGCAGTGGATGCAATAGATGATGTGTGTGGAGGTGCAGGTGAATTTGTGGCGGATATGGAAGGATCCCTTGGGGCCTTGGAGAGAGGAAAGGGAGGAGGTGTGGGCGCAAGCTTTGCATTTCCTGCGGTTGCAGGGGAAGGTGCCGAGAGTGGACGTTGGGTTGGTGGAGGGTGTGGACCTGACGGGGGAGTCAGAAAGGGAGTGGTCTTTGTGGAACGCTGATAGGGGAGGGGAGGAAAATATATCCCTGGTGGTGGGGTCCGTTTGGAGGTGGCGGAAATGACGACGGATGATACGCTGTATACGGAGGTTGGTGGGGTGGTAGGTGAGAACCAGTGGGGTTCTGTCTTGGTGGCCGTTGGAGGGGCAGGGCTCAAGGGCGGAGGAGCTGGAAGTGGAGGAGATGCGGTGGAGGGCATCGTCGATCACGTCTGGGGGGAATCTGCGGTCCTTGAAGAAGGACGCCATCTGGGCTGTACAGTATTGGAACTGGTCCTCCTGGGAGCAGATGCGGCGGAGACGAAAGAAATTGGGAATATGGGATGGCGTTTTTACAGGGGGCAGGGTGGGAGCAGGTGTAGTCCAGGTAGCTGTGGGAGTCAGTCGGTTTATAGTAGATGTCTGTGTTGAGTCGGTCGCCCGAGATAGAAATGGAAAGGTCTAGGAAGGGGAGGGAGGAGTCTGAGTCAGTCCAGGTGAATTTGAGGTCTGGATGGAAGGTGTTGGTAAAGTTGATGAACTGTTCAACCTCCTCGTGGGAGCACGAGGCAGCGCCGATACAGTCATCGATGTAGCGGAGGAAAAGGTGGGGGGTGGTGCCAGTATAGTTGCGAATGATGGACTGTTCCACATATCCTACGAAGAGACAGGCATAGCTGGGGCCCATGCGGGTTCCCATGGCAACTCCTTTAGTTTGGAGGAAGTGGGAGGATTGGAAAGAGAAGTTATTCAGGGTGAGGACCAGTTCAGTCAGTTCAAGGAGAGTGTCAGTGGAAGGGTACTGGTTGGTGCAGCGGGAAAGGAAGAAGCGGAGGGCTTTGAGTCCTTCGTGGTGGGGAATGGAGGTGTACAGGGACTGGATGTCCATCGTGAAGATAAGGCGTTGGGGACCGGGGAAGCGAAAATCATGGAGGAGGCGGACGGTGTGGGTGGTGTCCCGAACATAGGTGGGGACTTCCTGGACTAAAGGGGACAGAACCGTGTCGAGGTACGCGGAGATGAGTTCGATGGTGCAGGAGCAGGCTGAGACAATGGGTCGGCCGGGGCAGTCAGGTTTGTGGATTTTGGGCAGGAGGTAGAAACAGGCGGTGCGGGGTTGTGGGACTATGAGGTTGGAGGCGGTGGATGGGAGATCCCCTGAGGTGATGAGGTTATGGATGGTCTGTGAGACGATGGTTTGGTGGTGGTAGGTGGGGTCATGGTCAAGGGGGCAGTAGGAGGAGGCGTCCGCAAGCTGGTCTTTGGCCTCAGCAGTATAAAGGTTGGTGCGCCAAACTACTACCGCGCCTCCCTTGTCTGCCAGTTTGATGGTGAGGTTGGGGTTGGAGCGGAGGGAGTGGAGGGCTGCACGTTCTGAGGGTGAGAGGTTGGAGTGGGTGAGAGGGGTGGACAGATCGATTCGGTTAATGTCGCGTTTACATAGAACATAGAAGGATACAGCGCAGTACAGGCCCTTCGGCCCTCGATGTTGCGCCGACCGAATCCTACCTAACCTATACTAGCCCAATAACTTCCAAATGCCTATCCAATGCCCGCTTAAATGACCATAAAGAAGGAGAGTTCACCACTGATACGGGCAGGGCATTCCATGAACTCACAACCCGCTGTGTGAAGAATCTACCCCTAACATCTGTCCTATACCTACCACCCCTTAATTTAAAGCTATGTCCCCTAGTAACACCTGACTCCATTAGCGGTAAAAGGTTCTTAGTATCTACCCTATCTAAACCCCTAATCATCTTATACACTTCTATCAGATCTCCCCTAAACCTTCTCTTCTCCAATGAGAACAGCCCCAAGTGCCTCAGCCTTTCCTCATAAGATTTTCCTACCATTCCAGGCAACATCCTGGCAAACCTCCTCTGCACTCGTTCTAAAGCTTCCACATCCTTCCTATAGTATGGCGACCAAAACTGCACACAATACTCCAGATGAGGCCGCACCAGAGTCTTATACAACTGCAACATGACCTCAGGACTCCGGAACTCAATTCCTCTGCCAATAAAGCCCAGTACACCATATGCCTTCCTCACAGCACTATTTACCTGGGTGGCAACTTTCAGAGATCTGTGTACATGGACACCAAGATCCCTCTGCTCATCCACACTACCAAGTAGCCTACCATTAGCCCAGTAATCCATCATCTTGTTATTCCTACCAAAGTGAACGACTTCGCACTTAGCTACATTGAATTCCATTTGCCACATTTCCGCCCAGCTCTGCAACTTATCTATATCCCGCTGTAACCTACCACTTCCTTCCTCACTATCCACAACTCCACCGACTTTTGTGTCATCCGCAAACTTGCTTACCCAGCTTTCAAGTCCTTCCTCTAGATCATTTATAAAGATAACAAAAAGCAATGGTCCCAAAACAGATCCTTGTGGTACACCGCTAGTAACTGCGCTCCAAGATGAACATAATCCATCAACTACTACCCTCTGTCTCCTTCCAGCCAGCCAATTCCTAATCCAAACCTCTAATGTATCCTCAATGCCATACCTCCGAAGTTTTAGCATTAGCCTACCATGGGGAACCTTATCGAACGCCTTACTAAAATCCATATACACAACATCTACTGCTTTACCCTCATCCACTTCCTTGGTCACCTTCTCAAAGAACTCAATAAGGTTTGTGAGGCACGACCTGCCCTTCACAAAACCATGCTGGCTATCCCTGATCACGTTATTCCTACCCAGATGTTCATAAATCTTATCCCTTACCATTCTCTCTAAGACTTTGCCCACCACTGAAGTCAGACTCACTGGCCTATAGTTGCTAGGGCTATCCCTACTCCCTTTCTTGAACAATGGGACCACATTCGCTATCCTCCAGTCCTCTGGTACTATTCCTGTTGACAACGACGACATAAAAATCCAGGCCAATGGCTCTGCTATCTCCTCCCTAGCTTCCCATAGGATCCTGGGGTAAATGCCATCAGGCCCAGGAGACTTATCTATATTCATCCTTTCCAATATTCTCAAAACCTCTTCCCTGCATATTTCCAGGGCATCCATTCTAATTATTTGTGATTCCATATTCACATCAGCAACAGTGTCCTGTTCCTGACTGAATACTGATGAAAAGTACTGATTTAATGTCTCTCCAATCTCCTCCGCCTCCACACACAACTTCCCACTACTATCCTTGACTGGACCGATACCTACCCTAGTCATCCTTTTATTCTTGACATACCTATAGAAAGCCTTTGGGTTTTCCCTAATCCTACCAGCTAAAGACTTTTCATGTCCCCTTCTCGCTTCTCTTAGCTCCCTCTTTAGCTCCTTCCTGGCTACCTTATAACTCTCAATCGCCCCTACTGAACCTTCACGCCTCATCTTTACATATGCCGCCTTCTTCCCTTTCACAAGGGACTCCAATTCCTTACTAAACCACGGCTCCCTCACAAGGCCCTTTACACCATGCCTGACTGGTACATACCTATCGAGGACACGCAGTAGCTGCTCCTTGAACACTCCCCACATCTCATTAGTGTTCTTCTCTTGAAGCCTGTTTTTCCAATCCACACATCCTAAGTCATGCCTCACTGCATCATAATTTCCCTGCCCCCAGCTATAGCTCTTGCCCTGCGGCACACGATTATCCCTCTCCATCACTAAAGTAAAAGTCACCGAGTTGTGGTCACTGTCCCCGAAGTGCTCACCTACCTCCAAGTCTAACACCTGGCCTGGTTCATTACCTAGAACCAAATCCAATATAGCCTCCCCTCTTGTTGGCCTGTCGACATATTGTGTCAGGAAACCCTCCTGCACACATTGTACAAACACCGACCCATCTAATGAACTCGAGCTATAGCTCTCCCAGTCAATATCTGGGAAGTTAAAGTCCCCCATAACAACCACCCTGCTACCTTCACTCTTTTCCTGAATCATCCTCGCAATATTATCCTCTACTTCTCTAGGACTATTAGGAGGCCTGTAGAAAACACCTAACAGGGTGACCTCACCTTTCCTATTTCTAACCTCAGCCCAAACTACCTCAGGTGGCAAGTCCTCTTCCATCGTCCATTCCACTGCTGTGATACTGTCTTTGACAAGTAATGCCACGCCTCCCCCTTTTTTACCCCCATGTCTGATCCTACTAAAACATTTGAACCCTGGAACGTGCAACAGCCATTCTTGTCCCTGTTCTACCCACGTCTCTGTAATGGCCACAACATCGAAGTCCCAGGTACCAACCCACGCTGCAAGTTCACCTACCTTATTCCTTATACTTCTGGCATTGAAGTATACACACTTCAATCCACCTTTCTGGTTACAGGCACCCTCCTTAGAGATCGCTGCATTATTCCTAACCTCCCTACACTCAAGGTCCTGTACCCTAAAGCTACAGTCCTGGTTCCCATGCCCCCGCGGAGTTAGTTTAAACCCTCCCAAAGAGCACTAGCAAACCTCCCCCCAAGGATACTGGTGCCCCTCAGGTTCAAGTGTAGACCATCCTTTTTATAGAGGTCCCAACTTCCCCAGAAAGGACCCCAGTTATCCAGAAACCGGAATCCCTCCCTCCTGCACCATCCCTGTAGCCACGCATTTAACTGCTCTCTCTCCCTGTTCCTCGACTCTCTATCACGTGGCACGGGTAACAAACCAGAGACTACAACTCTGTTTGTTCTAACTCTGAGCTTCCAACCTAGCTCCCTGAAAGCCTGCCTTACATCCTCACCCTTCTTCCTACCTATATCGTTGGTGCCAACGTGGACCACGATCTGGGGCTGCTCCCCCTCCCCCTTAAGGACCCGGAAAACACGATCAGCGACATCACGTACCCTTGCACCTGGGAGGCAACATACCAAACGTGAGTCCCTGTCGCCCCCACAAAACCGTCTGTCTGTACCCCTCACTATCGAGTCCCCAAGAACAATTGCTCTACCTTTCTCCACCCTACCCTTCTGAGCAACGGGGCCAGGCTCCGTGCCAGAGGCCTGAACCTCGTTGCTTACCCCTGGTAAGTCATCCCCCCACAAGTATCCAAAACGGTATACTTGTTCTTGAGGGGAATGACCGCAGGGGGTCCCTGCACTGGCTTCCTCCTCCCACTCCCCCTCACTGTCACCCATCTATCTTGAACTTTCGGAGTAACTACTTGCCTATAGCTCCGATCTATGACCTCCTCTGCCTCCCGAATGATCCGCAGTTCATCCAACTCCAGCTCCAGTTCCCTAACACGGGTTTGGAGGAGCTGGAGATGGGTGCACTTCTTGCAAGTGTACTCAGCAGGGACGCTGATGGCTTCCCTCACCTCATACATGTTGCAAGAGGAACATTGCCCTCTCTGCACTGCCATCCCTCTAAAAGTAAGCTTTCCTTAAAAAAACAACAAAAACCAACTAAATCTAAAGAAACAAACAAGGAAAATGCAGCACTTACCCGCTAGTCACAATTGGTCTTATTATTAGGTTAGAGGAGGTGGAAGGGTGGGAGGCACTACTCGTGTAGTGACTCGGGTGACTCGCCTACGCGTTTAAATAAGGGGAGAGAAAAAAAAAACCTTACCCAGGTAACCTAGCGCGCCTTCCGGGTCTGCTACCGCTTTTTTAAAGGAAAACTTTAAATTTTTAACTATTAAATAAACGACCAAACTTACCCACCAGCCGTCGCGAAGTCTTCCGAGAGACTGAGGCCTACAACTCGGAGCCCGCGTTTAAATAAGGGGAGAGAAAAAAAAACCTTACCCAGGTAACCTAGCGCGTTTAATGTTTCTCTCTCCAGGTCAGTTTTGATGTTTTTTTCTCTGTGGAAACGCCTTCTCCAGACAGCTACCTCCCAGAGAGCTCTTCCAAGCAGCCTACACCTGTTGGTCTTTTGATAGCTTTTTTTTGTCACTCTGGGTAACTGTTCAAACTGGCTGATATTTATGCCCCAAAACATCAGATCATTTAATCGGTTTTAATATTATCAAAATTCTAAATTCAAATCTTGATTGGAGTTTGGAATCTTGAGATATAACTTAAACTGGCCCATTTTGAATTTGCTTTTGTTTCATGGCAACCCAGCTAATCTAGTATTCAGACCAAGCGTTACAGTGTTACCTTGTTCTGGACTCTCTGTGCTTCTCAAAGTCCTGGCTAGCTTTTCAACTCTCTTCAAGGTATAGTATCCATGCACCTTGATAACACCTCCCTGCTTAAGAAAAAATGAAATATCATAATAAAAAGTTGCTTCTTTTTTTTCACTCTAATCCTTAACTGCAATATCATGACATACATATGACTTTAAACTAAGTTCATATTAACTTCAACAATTATATAAAACATTGAATAGATGTATCTTTTCTGTATGTTATCAGTTAAATCCACAATAATGCATCTGTGATTACATTCTTACGACGTGCAATGTGCGTGCTATGTAAATTTAATGTCTGCAACATAAGACTCCAATGAGACAGTCTCATATTCTTGTCTTTAAAGCATTCTAAGAATGTAAGAGGATAGTGATCTGTGACACATTGTTCGTGGGATCCCATCCAAGGACTGCACAAAACATGACACAGGACAAACAGGAAGACAGCTAACGATCCACATCCATGAACACCAACTGGCCACGAAATGACACGACCAGCTATCCTTAGTAGCCACACACACAAATGACAAACAACATGAATTCGACTGGGACAACACTACTATTATAGGGCAAGCCAAACAGAGAACAGCCAGGGAATTCCTAGAGGCATGACACTCATCCACTAATTCTATCAACAAACACATCGACCTGGACCCAATATACCAGCCACAGCTGGAACTGACAACCGGAAGCGACAGATTCAAACCACTACAAATGCCGAAGGAAACATGACAGAAGTGCTTCACAGGAGGCACCCAAGCACTGAGGATGTCACCGAGAAAGGGGTCAAAACGTTTGCAACAAAAACTCCCAGCTCGGCGTACAGAACCTCAACAGTATCTATATAAAAATATCAGTTAGAAATGTGCAAGCCATTTTAATTTTAAAAAAGCTGGTTCTGTCCATCACTGTGGGATGGTTCCTCTCTTCATGTTCTGTTGTATCACTGAGTCAGTTACATTCGTTCAGACATCATTTTTTTTTGGTCAGACTTTTATTCTGAATTATTATCGTGATATTTTTATACTAGAACTCTTAAACAACGGGATGTGACTTCCTTTATCACCAGAATCAGCATCACAGACTTAGTACAGCACAGAAGCAGGGTATTCAGCCCATTCTGCATTGGGACATTGTATTCTGCATTATCATTTCACAGAAATTCACAGGAATAAGAAATTCATCCATTCACTGCCAGTGTCTCTCTACAGAAATGCCAATTTCAAATTGCCTCTGAACAATTCAGTTTGCCTCAAAATCTAAATTATTCATTAATCTTAATTTTCTTGCATTCAATCATAGTGTTTGTTTACAGTCTGTGTGTGCAGTAGACATTATTAGTTGCTGCTGATCAGGATAGGAATCTACCATCTCTTATGAGCAGCCTC
Source organism: Hemiscyllium ocellatum (assembly GCF_020745735.1). Taxonomy (NCBI): domain Eukaryota; kingdom Metazoa; phylum Chordata; class Chondrichthyes; order Orectolobiformes; family Hemiscylliidae; genus Hemiscyllium; species Hemiscyllium ocellatum. The sequence continues at coordinate 26,817,224 of NC_083445.1, forward strand.
TCATATGGTCAGTGATTTGGTGAGTCACTTTACAAGTGTTCACATCCAAAAATACTTGGACAGAAATATAGTTTTACACAATCAGCTGATGCTGCATGGAAGTGTGAGCTCTCTCTCTCCCTCTGACTGGTGGTCTGCACTGCTTTAAACACTGGTCATGTAGGTTACACTGTCTTTTGCTTTTATGTCCTTGTGTTTCTTAATCTGCACGTCATGATTTGAAACTGACTTATGGCTGGGAGTCCATTGTTGCCCTGAACTGCTCCTTATCTGGGGATTTTCTGCCCCATTCCAATTGCATGAGATGCAGAATCAGACACCAACTCCACAGCTCCATCAATGGGATGCCCTGTCCACAACTATTAGAATGCTTACAGTTCAATATCCAGATCCCAGTACACTCACTGTTGAAGGGAAGAACAATGGGAGCTATTCACATGTTTCACTTGAGACGTTTAAGGTGCTCCTTTGCAAGGTTATCATATTTCCACTGTCTGTACTTCCTCCATTGACTGCACAATGTCGACAAACAGCGAGAAACAAAAGCAAACACAAAATAAATCACTCGGCGAAAGTGAGGACTCCAGATGCTGAAGATCAGAGTCTACATTAGAGTGGCGCTGGAAAAGCACAACAGGTCAGACAGCATCCGAGGAGCAGGAAAATCGACGTTTCGGACAAAAGCCCTTCATCAGGAATGAGGGTGGGAACGTCCAGGCCTGAGAGATAAATGGGAGAGGGGTGGGGCTTGGGAGAAGATAGCTCAGAGTACAATGGTTGGATGGAGGTTGGGATGAAGGTCGGAGAGGAGGGTGGTGGGGATAGGTGAGAAGGAACATTGGCAGGTAGGACAGGTCATGAGGATGGTGCTGAGCTGGAAGGTTGGAACTGGGGTAAGGTGGGGGGGAGGGGAGATGAGGAACCTGGTGAAGTCCACATTGTTGCCCTGGGGTTGAAGTGTTCCAAGGCAGACTATGTGGCGTTGTTCCTCCAGGTGTCGGGTGGTGAGGGAGTGGTGGTGGAGGAGGCCCGGGACCTGCATGTCCTTGGCAGAGTGGGAGGGGGAGTTGAAATGTTCTGCCACGGAGCGGTGGGGTTGAGAGGAACGGATGCAATAACTGACGTGTGGAAGTACAGGTGAAACATTGATGGATGTGGAAGGCTCTTTTGGGGCCTTGGATGGAGGTGAAGGGGGAGGTGCGGGTGTAGGTTTTGCAATTCCTGCAGTGGTAGGGAAAGGTGCCTGTGGCTTACCTACCTTTTGGCATGTACGACATAGACAGCAAAAGGTAACCACATCCTTGTATATTGCAAGTCATTAAAGGTGGATTTGTATCTTAGCCTGAGTCTTCTGTACCCGAAAGGTGACCTCGTACTAGTTGTTTAATGTTTAACCTGTAACACCACCTGTCTGTAAGCTACCGGCAACACACTCTACTGTACTTTGGCCCATTTCGCCTCTGCACTCACTTGCCATGGTCTCTATTTCTGTCTGAGGAATCTGTCTTTCAGACACTAACCATCAGGAATATCATATGTCTCCTTTTCAGAGTACATATCCACATAAATATCTTTTATTGCTTGGTCTTGCTGTTGCAAATCCCTTAGCCTTTCAGGACTAAATGCTCCTGTCTGACCTCTGCGTGTTTAGGTATTTCCTGCACCATTACATTAATCAGGGTATCCGCTAACTGAACCTCAACTTGTTGTGGTCACGTTCACCGAGCTGGGAGTTTTTGTTGCAAACGTTTCGTCCCCTGTCTAGGTGACATCCTCAGCGCTTGGGAGACTCCTGTGAAGCGCTTCTGTCATGTTTCCTTCGGCATTTATAGTGGCTTGTCTTTGCCGCTTCCGGTTGTCAGTTGCTGTCCGCTGCAGTGGCCGGTATATTAGGTCCAGGTGGATGTGTTTGTTGATAGAATCAGGATGAGTGCCATGCCTCTAGGAATTCCCTGGCTGTTGTTACAAACGTTTCGTCCCATTTCTAGGTGACATCCTCAGTGCTTGGGAGTCTCCTGAGCTACAAAATTTCTCCCAAACTTTGAACCACAACTTCTTCATCTTTATCTTTAGTTTTTGCTTCATGCTATGATTTTTGATAGTGGGATCTGGTTACTACACAGTCATGGAAAATACCAGGATATTTTTCTTTTAACTGCTCATTCTCCTGGTCTTCCTTGGGCTTCTCCACAACAAGGGGTGTCACTCCTGCCTTGGATCCCACCAAATCGTTCCCAAGAACAAACTGCATTCCTGGAAATGACACTCTGACAATGTCTCCTACTGTCTTCTTTTGGCATTCCAACCTGACCTTACAGAGGGCAACGCTAAATATCTGTCCATCTATCCCACAAATTACCACTGTCTCAGGTAACAGGTCAGAAAGAGTGCAAATCCATTTATCTCTTGTTATTAGAAACGGGTTAGATCCTGTATCTATCAAAGTTATAACCCCTTGTCCTTCTCCCCCTGTCCTTTCTGTGTCAACTTTACCCACAGAGGCAAATTCTTCAGAGAGATCAAGCACTAACTCGATACACAGCCCAGCTGAACTTCTTTTACCACATAGTTTCCCATAGTGCCTTCCTTTAATGACCATACTATCTCTGTACATGTCCCACTTTACTGCAATTGAAATACCGGGGGCCTTTCACCTCCTTTCCACCCGCTTGAATTTTCTTTTAATCCTGTGGCAAACACTTACCAGCGTTCTCTACTTTTGGTTTCGTGGAGTAGGATCTCCCTTTCTCCCAACTTCTTTCCCTCACAGGATGAAATTCTTCCTGGAAATTTGTCATATGCATCAACGTGTATTCATCTACTAACTCTGCTGCTATTCTCACTTCCTGAATGTTCTGTTCACCCACATGAATTCTGATCATCTCTGGAAGTGAGTTTTAAACCCCACCAGCAGAATAATCTCTCTTCGAGCCTCATAGTTCTTATCTACTTTTAAGGCCCGCACCCATATATCAAAATGACAATGTTTAATTCTTTTGAATCAACATAAGTCCGATCTGGTTCCTTCTTTATGTTTCTGAATGATTATCCATATGCTCCTGGGACCAATCCATAGGCATATATTTGTATATATCACTAACTCCATTATGTTAGCTTGTCTTTCCTGACTAAGTCACAACTTCCAAAGTTCAAATTCTCTCTCCTTTTTTTGACTTTTCTGTGCCATTCTGTCTCTTTTCCTTCTCTATCGCTTTGTTCCAGTAAGAACCTTGTCTCTCTTTCGTTTTCCTCTCGTGCTCTTTCTTCATCTTCTCACTCCATTTTCCTCAATTGTCCCTCAGGGTAGTGTCCTAGGCCCAACAATCTTTAGCTGCTTCAACAACCACCTTCCCTCTGTCATAGGGTCCGAAGTGGGGAATTTCGCTGATGATTGCGCAGTGTTCAGCACCATCCGTGACTCCTCAGATACTGAAGCAGTCCGTGCTCAGATGCAACAAGATCTGGATAATATCTGTAACAAGATGGCAAGTCACATATGTGCCCCAAAAATGCCAAACAATGACCGTTACCAATAAGAGACACTGTAACTGCCATCCCTTGACGTTCAACGTTATCACTATCACTGAATCCCCCACTGTCAACATCCTTGGAGTTACCATTGGCCAGAAACTCAACTGGACTCACCACACAAACACAGCAGCTAAAAGAACAGGTCAGAGACTAGGAATACTGCAGCAAGTAACTCACCCCCTGATACCCCAAAGTCTATCCACCATCTTCAAGGCACAAGTCAGGAGTGTGATCACTTCCCTGGGTGCCACTCCAGTAAAAGTCAAGGAGCTTGACACCGTCCAGGACAAAGCGACCCACTTGGTTGGCATGACATCTACAAACTTTCAGTCATTACACGACCAGCACTCAGTAACAGCAGTGTGTACTATTGACAAGGTGCACTGCAGAATTCAACAAAGACTTTCCAAACCCACAGCTGCTTCTATCGAAAAGGACAAAAGCAGCAGGTACTTGGGAAAATCACGATCTGCAAGTACCCCTCCAAGACATTCACCACCCTGACTTGGAAATATACTGCCGTTCCTTCACAGTCATTGGGTCAGAATCCTGGAATTCCCTCCATACCGGCATTGTGGGTCAACCCACAGCAAGTGGACTGCAGGGGTTCAAGAAGGCAGCTCACCCGCACCTTATCAAGGCAAGTAGGGATGGGCTATCAATGCCGGCCAGCCAGCGATGCCCAAGTCCCACAAATGAATAAGAAAAAGTACTTGAAAATTTCTTAACTCTATGCATCTATCTGTTTCTCTGACGTACCTAATTGTTTGTACAAATCTCTTACAATTTCCACTTTACTTTTGTTCAAGGTTAAACCCAAGTCTAATTTCTTTGCTTATTGTAAAAGTATGTTTTCTTTCTAAACTTTCTTGGAAAATTTGGGAATCACTTTGAAACCCCAGAAGCTTTTTAGCGACTATAAGAACCAATTCTCTCTCTTTTAATTTAACCAGCCACAAGTAACTGAAATGAAACAAATTCTCACACGTCTGCTTTATTTAAAAATGTCGGAGACGAAGCAGCAAGTGTTTAAATCCGCTGGGATCTCTTGTCCCACAAATCTGATCAAATCTCAGACCATATTTGTTTAAACTGCTGCAAATGACGAACCCTAGCGCCCAAATTGTTACAACATGATAGTAAATTCTGCTGATTAAATGAAACACACAGAAAAGCTCACCTCGCCTCATGATCTGTTCAAATATGAGTGACAGAGAACTATGAAAAGTCCACTATTTCACAAAAAATATCAATGTTCTTCTTGAAATCTAAAGTGAAAATTAAACAACAGCTATTTACAACTCTAAGCCTTCATTCTCTTAAATAATTGTTGTCTACCTCTCGTTCTGTAACAATCTACTGATCCAATAAAACCCCTATTAAATTGACAGCAACTTAATTTGCAAAACCAGACAGCAGGTGTTTTCTCTGGTTTCTCTGACTTCATCGGTTTATAGATCTCCCTGGGTTGTCTTCAGTCTGCTGTCACACAGATCTTTCACATGAGAAAGGTACCTTTGATAGAGAGTGTTACGGGCTGTCTGTCTGACAATGGCATGTGGTGCTTCTTCTGGCTAACTGTCCAAAATGCCTGTTTTTCAGACCCCCAACATCAGATAGTCTCATTGGTCTGATGTTGTCAAAACAGTAAAATACAAATTCAATTTAGGTTTAGAATCCTGGGGCTTAATTTAACTTGATTGGTTGCATTCGAACTGCAGTGGAAACAATTGAGGTACCAAGGTCAAAGCCAAAGGTTACATCTTAAGATTACATCTTTCAATTCTCCACTGCACACTGTGCCTGCTAGTCAGTCACATGACAGGTGCTTGCCATCTTTCACACTTTCTTAAAGTACATACTTTCAACTTCATAACGCATCCTTGTTACCCGCTAACCTTGTTATCTATCTCTAACGGAAGTTTCTGTGAGTCATGCACAAGGACACCCAGATCCTCCTGCACCAATTCGCTCTGAAGTACCTCTCCACTTGTATAACTTATTTTCCCACCTGTTTTAGTATCGTCTGCTCCCTTCTTTCTAATTAATGAATCCTACCAATTTGTTAAGGAAAGTTTTTAGGCTAACAAGAGAAGAACATAGACAAGATGCCGTTCACAATGATGTAATATGTTGCTGATTAATTAGTCTGGAAATGAAGTTGCTGTTGCTGTGTGAAACCTCAATCCAGGAGTTTCTGCCCAACAAGCTCTCACACACAGGAAGGGGAGAGAGTGCTGCACAGTTTCTGATTATTTAAATTTACCGACTGGAGATTGGCACAGAGAGAACTTGCGTATCTTAAAATTAGCATATCAAGACATTTTATATCCACCTGAAAAAGCAGACAGGATCTTTGGAATCCCAACTGATTTATGAAAAGGGCACCTCAGCCCCAGGAACATACAAATAAGAAACAGGAAAAAGGCTCCTTGAAGGAATTTAGTGAACTTCCCCGATGTTTTCAAATCATCAAAATTATCTCCGGGTGGACTTTCTCTGCAATTATCTTATAACACAAATAGCGAAATGTTTAAGTTTACCCTAACAAACTGAGAATCTGAATTTCGGATTCCCCGGTGAGTGTGATCCAAATGTGGGCTCAAGGATACAGGCAGGAAACTAACATTATTTTGTAACAAATGCTTATGATAGTTTATTTATAAGAATAAATTCTAAAATTTGAGCAAATTCTATATCCTAGCATATAGATTATTGTGACAGGACTATCCTACTTAAATTTCTACATGTTTTAAAATCCACCTTTAAAAACATTTTATTTTATACAGTAATACTGAAAGAAAACTACTCTGGCAGTTCACTCTCATTGTGCTTACGTCTGGGAGCATTTGCCCAGAGAGACAGAAAAGCAGACACAAAGTCCCGAATCCGGGGATAGCCATAATTGGTGAAGATTGCTCGCTGTGACTTGATGGGCTAATGCATCACTTACACATTTGTCAGTGTGCGTATTTTTCATCCTGATTCATATTACTTCGTGTTTTCGTTTTATGTCCAAAAAGGCTTGCTTCTCTTTAAAGAGTTGTATTTTCTCTGAACAGCTGATAACTCTCTCTCTCTCTGTCTGTGTCTGTTTCCAATGCGTTTAAAGTGATACAACGCCACCCACTGCTGGTCGTCCCACCCGACCGCAAAAGCGGTGGATTTTATTATCCGGGATAATTTGCTCCTATCCATGTCCACTCGATTATTTCTGACAGTCTCACCATGACCTGAGTGACACAAGGTGGCTGTACCCAAAGGGGAAGGACTGTCAAGGAGGATGCAGGAGTGGTAAGTAGTGACTCGTACCAGGACACTCCCTCTGACGAACAGGGAGAGGAATCAGCCTTATGTCCCACTGGGTCCTGCATTCTCCTTTCATCATCCTGTACAAAGGCAGTTCACACGCCCTTTAATAGCAGCATGAATTGCATCAGTGCTATAATACTGGACATTTCTAAATATTAGGAAGCCTAGAAGGATGGAATCATTGAACATTTCTCCAATCCCATGGCGCCATTGTGGATTTCACTAGTTTCCTCATTTCCCCTCTCCCTACCTTGTCCCAGTTCCAACCTTCCAGCTCAGCGCCGCCCTCATGACCTGTCCCATCTGTCCATCTTCCTTCCCATCTGTCTGCTCCACCCTCCCCTCCGATCTATCACCATTACCCCCACACCCATCTACCTATTACACTCTCAGCTAACTTTCCCACAGCCCCACTCTCTCCTATTTATCTCTCCAAGCCAAGATTCCCAGCTTCGTTCCTGATGAAGGGCTTTTGCCCGAAAAAGTCGATTTTCCTGCTCCTCAGATGCTGCCAGACCTGCTGTGCTTTTCCAGCATCACAGTCTCGACTCTTTTAACATTCCTGTCCACAGTGCCCAGGGATGTGCAGGTTTTGTGGGTTAACTGTGGGGAAACAAGGTTACAGGGACAGTGTAGGGGTGTTGGGGCTAGTTTGGGATGATCTTTAGGGGCAGTGTAGATACAATTGGACAAACAGTCTCTATTTGCTCTGCAGGGATTCTAAGATTCTCAGTTCGCTTGAAAGTCTGCTTTCTGGTGCAGAACAACACTAACAGCAGAGTCTAAGGTACCATACTAGCTAAGGTCACCCAGAATGCCCTGTCTCTCAATTCTACAGGACCATCAGTTTAGACACAACATCAGTCACACCTCTGTCCACAGAAGCACTACAGACCTGCAGACAACAGGAATGGAAAACCCCACCAGCTTCACCCAGAGATTCTGGATCAATTTGTCAGGGTTATCGGGGATATGACACACATCTCACTGACAAAGGAACAATGGGAAAAGTGAGTCTAAACTCTTATGTCCCATGTCTCAGAAAGGGGAGGGATGTGTAGCTGTGTTTTAACCCCTCCGATGCTTCTTGTAATAACCCTTCGTGTCTCCACAAATTAATTGCTATATGAGAAAGTGAGGTGGGACACAGCAATCAAGTGGACTGAGGTTCAGCAGAAGCATGGTCTGGACTTCTTATAGTCGCCTTCTCCTGGAGCAGCAAAGCAAGGGTAAAAAATGAGGTCTGCAGATGCTGGAGATCACAGTTGAAAATGCATTGCTGGTTAAAGCACAGCAGGTCAGGCAGCATCCAAGGAATAGGAAATCCGACGTTTCGGGCATAAGCCCTTCATCAGGAATGAGGAGAGGGGGCAAGGCAGTTTAAAATAAAAGGTAGGGAGGAGGGACTTGGGGGAGGGGCGATGGAGATGTGATAGGTGGAAGGAGGTCAAGGTGAGGGTGATAGGTCGGAGTGGGGTGGGGGCGGAGAGGTCATGAAGATGATTGCCGGTTAGGAGGGCGGTGCTGAGTTGAGGGAACCGACTGAGACAAGGTGGGGGGAGGGGAAATTAGGAAACTGGAGAAATCTAAGTTCATCCCTTGTGGTTGGAGGGTTCCCAGGCGGAAGATGAGGCGTTCTTCCTTCAACCATCGTCTTGTAATGTTTTGCCGGTGGAGGAGTCCAAGGACCTGCATGTCCTCGGTGGAGTGGGAGGGAGAGTTAAAGTGTTGAGCCACGGGGTGGTTGGGTTGGTTGGTCCGGGCGTCCCTAAGGTGTTCTCTGAAGCGTTCCGCGAGTAAATGGCCCGTCTCCCCAATGTAGAGGAGGCCACATCGGGTGCAGCGGATGCAATAGATGATGTGTGTGTAGGTACAGGTGAACTTGTGGCGGATATGGAAGGATCCCTTGGGGCCTTGGAGGGAAGTGAGGGAGGAGGTGTGGGTGCAAGTTTTACATTTCCTGCAGTTGCAGGGGAAGGTGCCGGGAGTGGAGGTTGGGTTGGTGGGGGGTGTGGAAGTGACGAGGGAGTCACGAAGGGAGTGGTCTTTGCGGAACGCTGATAGGGGAGGGGAGGGAAATATATCCCTGGTGGTGGGGTCCGTTTGGAGGTGGCGGAAATGTCGGCGGATGATACGCTGTATACGGAGGTTGGTGGGGTGGTAGGTGAGAACCAGTGGGGTTCTGTCTTGGTGGCGGTTGGAGGGGCCGGGCTCAAGGGCGGAGGAGCGGGAAGTGGAGGAGATGCGGTGGAGGGCATCGTCGATCACGTTTGGGGGAATCTGCGGTCCTTGAAGAAGGAGGCCATCTGGGCTGTGCGGTGTTGGAACTGGTCCTCCTGGGAGCAGATGCGGTGGAGATGAAGGAATTGGGAATATGGGATGGAGTTTTTACAGGGGGCAGTGTGGGAGGAGGAGTAGTCCAGATAGCTGTGGGAGTCAGTCGGTTTATAGTAGATGTCTGTGTTGAGTCGGTCGCCTGAGATAGAAATGGAAAGGTCTAGGAAGCGGAGGGAGGAGTCTGAGACAGTCCAGGTGAATTTGAGATCGGGATGGAAGGTGTTAGTAAAGTTGATGAACTGTTCAACCTCCTCGTGGGAGCACGAGGCAGCGCCGATACAGTCATCGATGTAGCGGAGGAAAAGGTGGGGGGTGGTGCCAGTGTAGTTGCGGAAGATGGACTGTTGCACATATCCTACGAAGAGACAGGCATAGCTGGGGCCCATGCGGGTCCTTGGACTCCTCCACCGGCAGAACATAACAACACGACGGCTGGAGGAGGAGCGCCTCATCTTCTGCCTGGGAACCCTCCAACTACAAGGGATGAACTCAGATTTCTCCAGTTTCCTAATTTCCCCTCCCCCCACCTTGTCTCAGTCGGTTCCCTCAACTCAGCACCGCCCTCCTAACCTGCAATCTTCTTCCTAACCTCTCCACCCCCACCCCACCCCGGCCTATCACCCTCACCTTGACCTCCTTCCACCTATCACATCTCCATCGCCCCTCCCCCAAGTCCCTCCTCCCTACCTTTTATCTTAACCTGCCTGGCACCCTCTCCTCTTTCCTGATGAAGGGCTTATGCCTGAAACGTCGAATTTCCTGTTCCTTGGATGCTGCCTGACCTGCTGTGCTTTAACCAGCAATACATTTTCAGCAGCAAAGCAAGGGGCAGGAATACAGTATGGAGCCCAGGCAGACCTCCTCTTCACGAGTCCCCAGGCCCCAGAAGAAGGGAACTCCTACAAATGAACCGCAAATTCAATCCATGCTCTAACTGCAGCTGAACTGACCATGTCATTTGGGATTGCTGGGCACCTGAGATTCCCAACGGGCAACAGGAAGTCTGGAAAAGGGGGCCAACAGCCAGAGAACATCCTGGCAGCAACAGCTGGAGTAAAAACAGGTTTGGCTTTTACATTGAGAATGGCAGGGGCAAACCAATAATGAAAAGAGCTTTAAACCTCCCCAGCCATATGAGTACACAAGCTGCCACTTGGGAACCAATCAGGAACTGCTCCCTCCACTGGTGAACCCATCCCTCTACACCACATCCTGCACACTGGGGAATTTATTGTATCACAGGAAGGGGGGATACAGGAATGCGTGACAATTGGATTACTGGAGCATTTTCTAATGGCATGTTGAACATAGTGTCAAATTTTAGAGCAAAATATTTACAGAAATTATTCTTGTTCCCCTTCTCAGAAGCACACAGAGTGGCTACACCAAGGCAATGATGTGACGTTCTGGAGTGCTTGCTGAGTATTGTTAGAATGGTTCACAGTAACTACATGAAAAGATATAGCACAGGCACAAGGGTGAAGGATACACCCAGGATCCCTGTGTATGACACACCAGGCACCACTGTGTGTGTCGATGGGACCCTCTGGGTCCACGCTGTGTAATCAGTGGGATTCAGGTGAAACCATCAGTTCATGATTTACAGAAAACCCCGTGGGATTTGCAGATTGTATTACAGGAGCACAGATTTCCTCGAGAAAGTGAAGATGGGGTAGTGGGATGCCTAACCCACAGCCCAAACCAGGGGTCAGAGTTCAGACAGCGATGCTTTGGGAATTCCCACGAGGGAGAAATCCTGGCGAACAAAATTAAAAATGGGCTGAGACCAGGAGTGCAGGCTCCTTCCCCAGCTTATCCCACACAAACCAGACCCACACAATGGACCAGTCAGGAAACTCAGAGGAAACCTTGTTCAATAACATTCACCACAAACTAGTGACAATCATAATAGATGTGTCAGGGATACAGGAGCCAGACTGATGTCCATCCCCATTAAAATGATTATCTTCCCACCTGCCCCACTGATTAAAGGTACAAGGGTCAGGAAAATATGAAGGAAAACCCAGACCAGCAATTAACAGATGCAAGAGAAGGGAACTCCTTAGTTATCTAGTCAGAGCAGACAGAATAGGAGTGTCACCACTTACGACCTATGGCTTGGTTTAACTTAATCAATAAACTCAGAATTGAAAATGTGTTGCTGGTTAAAGCACAGCAGGTTAGGCAGCATCCAAGGAATAGGAAATTCGACGTTTCGGGCATAAGCCCTTCATCAGGAATGAGGAGAGGGTGCCAGGTTCCTGATGAAGGGCTTATGCCCGAAACGTCGAATTTCCTATTCCTTGGATGCTGCCTAACCTACTGTGCTTGAACCAGCAACACATTTTCAACTGTGATCTCCAGCATCTGCAGACCTCACTTTTTACCCCAATAAACTCAGAATGTTGACCCAGAAGGTCAAACAGTCGCAAAAGGGCCGGAATGCAGGAAATCAACTGGAGACCATGAAACAACTCGTGGAGAATCGAGCTAGCCATCAGTAAGTGAACTCACTGGAGAGTCACATCAAGGCGATTAACCAGATCATCCAGGACCCAATCAGGAATGGCAGTGAGCAGCAAAACCTCACCCTGTGCAGTATCTACTGTAACGGAATGATTGAACAGCTGAGGAAGAAGCTCAGGCAGGTCAGCCGAGGGAAAGTCGCGACTCGGATTAGTGACTAACAGTGTGACCATTTGTTCCAGGAGAAGACCCAACCAATGTCCCTCACTGTCAGTGACAGCAGCTCACCAAAGTCTCGGTTACTGCTAGCTGCAAGGTCAGACACTGGGCTTGGCGCTAGGGATTCCAATTGTCCTGAGTGACAACGTTGGAGTTGAGGACCTTTGAAGTCAAAGATATCGAAATTGTATTAAGACATGTATTTGGATGGTTTACCACGACACTTCCCATATGCTGTGGAGAGACAGGGGATGTTGACAGGGACAGTGGACTCAATATTGCCAAGCCTCCAGAAACTGAGGATTCAAAACACACGGATGAGTCTGTTTTAGATTCCTATTTGATGAATGCACTGACCCTGCAATCCAGGTGAGACAACAACTCCTAACAGCCACCCAAGGTGAGGTGCAACTGTTTCTGATGTTCCATTTCACATGAATTTCCCATGTCTTCCAACGCTTATTCCTGTATGTGCTCCCGGGACTAAGAAAATCACAATTCTTAGGTTTTCTGCTCATTCGATATAATCTCCAAATCAGATTTTGCCCATGGTCATAACGACCATCTCATCCTTGTCTTCACATTTCCTTCATTTTCATCTTTACTGACATTTAACTCATTGGTCATCATGACTGCCTCGTTTCAGTCTTTTCTAACCACCCTACGGTTATATCATTTAAAACATCCTAATGCCTACCATGAGAAACCGAGGATGTAGCCTACCAGGCCTCTGAACCCAACTTAACGTTCCACATGGGGTTCACATTCCTTTGTTTTTTGTAACAAAAAGGTGGTGACGGGTTGGGGCATATGTATTACATTATTTCAAAAATATTCAGCGATGAGAAAATGAGGATGTAGGTTTGCTCACTGAACTTGGAGGTTCATTTCCAGACATTTTGTTGTCTTACTTGGTAACATTTTGGACCTCATGTGAAGCAATGCAGAAAATTCCTGTTTTCTATTTATATTTTTGTATTTCTTTGGGTTGTTGATGTTATTTTCTTTACTCAGAGGATGGTAGATGGGGTCTAACTCGATGTGATAGTCGATAGAGTCCCGATTACAATGCCATGCTTCTAGGAATTCTCATTCGTGTTTCTGTTTGGCTTGTCTGAGGATGGATGTGTTGTCCCCAGTCGAAGTGATGTCCTTCCTCATCCGTATGGGAGGATACCAGTGAGAGAGGGTCATGTCGTTTTGTGGCTCGTTGGTGTTCATGTATCCTGGTGGCTTGTTTTCTGCTTGTTTGTCCAATGTAGTGTTTGTTACAGTCCTTGTACGGTATTTTGTAAATGACATTAGTTTTGCTTGGTGTCTGTATGGGGTCTTTCAGGTTCATTAGCTGCTGTCTTACTCTGTTAGTGCGTTTGTGGGCTACCATGATGCCAAGGGGTCTGAAGTGTCTGGCAGTCATTTCCGAGATGTTTTTGATGTAGGATAGAGTGACTAGGGTTTCTGGATGTGTTTTGTCTCCTTGTTTGGGTTTTGTGCGAGAAATCGACAGACTGTGTTCATTGGGCACCCATTCTTTTTGAATACACAGAATAGCTGATTTTCATTTGCTCTGCATAGCATGAGATATTCGATAAGGATGACAAAAGAAAGAACCCTGGTCTCCACCCAGGACAACCATGGTCACACGGATCACAATCCAGATATGGATTGGGATCGTTATCATCATTAGGAACAATATACATGAAACGTCGAACAGACCAGAATATATCTGCCCAGGATGTTTATGGTTTTGTCCCCCAGATGTAAGTGAATGTGTGTTCTGGGCACACCCCAACAACAGCGTAATGTTTAGATGCAATGACCAGCAGGCAGTACAGAAAACAAATGGACGCTCAGGTCACTGCTACCCGAATGTAGTAACTTTGGGTGATTGGTGGGGATTCTCCCACAATGGGCATCCCAAGATAGGATGCTGAGCAAGTGACCCAGAAAAGGAATTGGAACTCGGGCAGTGATGACCCGGGAAATTCAGAGGGGAAGTTTGTTCAGTACAAAGTTAGGAAATGCCGAAAATGGATAGCAGACAACAGGAGCAGCCCTTGTGCTGCATTTATGGACAGCAGATGATAGGACAGTTGAGACAAAATCTTTACAAGATTAGACAGGTGCAAGTTTCAATCCTGCATCAGCTATGTACAGATAGAACATTCATTCAGGGGAAAGAAGCACCTCAAATGATCAGACTTACAGCTGAGCCAAATGACCAAAGTCTGGATCAATGACAATTATAAAGGAACTTCAGTGATAGCTTTAGGGATGGTATTAGAACTTTCAAAACTCACAGAGGACAGAGTTGGACTAAGGGTGTTCAAGGTAAAATGTACAGGCACAATTCAAGAGGGTCTATTGATAGGATATGACGGTTTCTTACTGTATGCAGTAGAGAAGGGAGGGAGTCTCAAAGGCATCAATGTTGGTGAGTGTCAGTAAACTAACAGTAATAACAGTATTTTATGCAATTCATTTAATTAAACATGCACTGTCTGGCTTCAAGACAAACACCGGCCAAAACTGTTCCGTACAGACTAGCAACCTCAACACCAACCTCACCCAGGTGTCCTACAGGGGAGAAGGGGAATGCTGCCTCACAACCTCACCTACCACATATCAGTATGGGACAGCCCATTGTTAATGTCACCTTCCAAAAACACCTTCCATATTAGGCCACATATACGGCCGGAATAGGCCTAATTCAGCTGATAAATAAATATTAAAATGGAGAAGGAGAATTGCTTTAAAATCTGACAGAGCTGGGACATGAGATTATTCTGAGAAACTAAACCCAGTTCCACACTTTCATCATTCTCGTGATCCTGTGAGAACTAATCAGGTGAAAGCATGGAACTCTGTCACCAAAATATCACACCGCCATACCTGCATTATTCAGGAAGGGCTAAGGCTAAGATCTTCATGACTAACCCCAGCACAGACCCACACATGTTATTATCATTACGTGAGGTAACTGCCGAGCTTTGAATGACCATATTCAGCTTCTTTCGATCCAGTGAAAATCTGTTTAAATCGGCATTGTTGCATTCCGGGTTTGCAGGTTCAAGGTCAAAGGTCAAACATCGAAGTTGCTGGAAACTCTCAGCAGGTCAGGGAGCATCTGCCAAGAAAAATCTCTGTTCATGTTTCGAGTCCAGTGACCTTTCCTCAACATCTAACAGAAATCCTCCAGACAAACCTCCCGACAGATCAATGTTCCAGTCCAAACGGGGTCCCCTTCATTGTTGTGAAGGAGATCGCTGCAGAGATTGTAGAGGCATTGGTGGTGATATTTCAGGAATGACTGGAGTCAGGAAAGCTCCCAGAAGGCTGGGAAATGGTGAATGTAAGACCACTGGGAAAGAAGGGAAGGAACTAGAGCACAGGAATCTTTCGGCTGATTAGTCTCACTTCTATTTGGGAATGATTTTGGACTCCATTGTTAAGAATGCGATTGTTAAGTACTTGGACATGCTCAGAAAAACAGACCGGTGTCAGAACGGCTTTGTTCGGGAGAGTTCATGCCTGGCAATCCATTACAATTATTAGAGAAGGCACTGAGCAAAATAGAGAAAAAAAGAGCCAGTGGACATGATCTATTTGTATTTCCAGAACGTCTTTGACACTGTACAACACTGGGGGCGGCTAAATAAAGTGAGAGCCAATAATGTTTGTGACAGTTACCTGAATAAACAAAGGATGGAATGACTGGCAGAATGCAAAGAGGAAGGGCAAGGGGGTATTTCTCACAATGGCAGCCGGTGGCTAGTAGAGTTCTGCAGGGCCAGTAGTGAATCTCCAACTATTTATTTCAAACGTCCCCATACCAGACGAACAACCCGAAGGAAGTTCCGATGTGTTCACACAAGACAGAGGGCGACATGGAGGGGCAGGGAGCGGTGAGGAAATGCAGAAACTGTGCAGGTTGTTATCGCATAGTCTGCCATTACACATCACCTATTGTTGATCACTGACAGGCTCCCATTAACTGAAATTCACCCTCCTGACCAGATCGTTACCAACTCCTTTGGATGTACAACTGCTCTTCTCTCTCTTTCGGCTCTATCCCGACCGACTTATCTTTTAATTCATAGCCCCTCCCCCAACCCTACATTCTGCAGATTAAACAACATTTCCCAAGCTACCGTCAGTTCTGAAGAAGGGTCACCAGACTTGAAACGTGAACACAGATTTTTCTTGGCAGATGCTGCCAGACCTGCCGAGGTTTTCCAGCAACTTCGGTGTTTGAGCATTAACCTTGAACCTGCACATCCAGAATGCGGCAATGTTGGTTTAAACTGAGTTTCACTGGATGGAAAGCAGCTGAGGAGGAGATTTCAAAGCCCTGGATAACTTGTGCTGATATTGGTGGTAGAGAATTAGACAGGTACCTGCCGTAATGATAATACCGTGTGTACATCTGTGCTGCATTTAGTCATGAAGAACTCACTCTCAGCGCTTCCCAAATAAACCAGGTATGGCGGTGTGAAACATTTTACAGTGTCTCCGACCCCCCAGCGTAATCAAACTCTCCCTTTAGCTCATATCCTCCAACTCTGGCAACATCCTTGTAAATCTTTTCTGAACCCTTCCACGTTGCAAAATATCTTTGTGATAGGAAGGAGACCAGAATTGCACACAATATTCCAACAGTGACCTAACAAATGTCATTTACAGCCACAACATGACCTCTCAACTCTTGTACTCAATACTCTGACCAAAAAAAGAAAGCATACCAAACGCCTCCTTCACTATCCTTTCTATCCCTGATTCCACTTTCAAGCAGCTATACACCTGCATTGCAAGGTCTCTTTGTTCAGCAACACTCCATAGGACCTTACCATTAAGTGTATAAGCCCTGTTAAAACTTGTTTTCCCAAAATGCAGCACTTTACATTTATCGGAATTAAACTCCATCTGCCACTTCTCAGCAAATTGGCCCATTTGGTGAAAGTCCTGTTGTAATCTAAAGTAACCTTCTTCGCTGTCCACTACACCTCCAATTTGGTGTCATCTGCAAACTTACTAACTGTACCCCTTATGCTTTCATCCAAATCATTTATGTAAATGATAAAATGTAGTTGACCCAGCACCGATCCTTCTGGTACTCCAATGGTCACAGGCCTCCAGTCTAAAAAACAACCCTCCAAACACCACCCTCTGTCTTCTACCTTTCAGCCAGTTCTGTATCCAAAGGCTAGTTCTCCCTATATTCCGTGAGATCTAACCTTGCTAACCAGTCTCCCACGGGGAACCTTATCGAATGCCTTATTGAAGTCCATATAGATCACATCTACTCTCTGCCCACATGAGACCTCTTTGTTACTTCTTTAAAATACTCAATCAAGGTTGTGAGACATGATTTCCAAGCACAAAGCCATGTTGACTATCACTAATCAGTCCTTGCCTTTCCAAAAACACGTACGTCCTGTTCCTCAGGATTATCTCCAACAACTTGCCCACCACCGACGTCAGGCTCACGGGTCTATCGTCCCCTGGCTTGTCCTTACCATCCTTCTTAAACATGGCACGACGTTATCCAACCTCCAGTCTTCTGGCACCTCACCTGTGACTATCGATGATACAAATTTCTCAGCAAGTGGTCCAGCAATCTCTTCTCTCGCTTCCCACAGAGTTTCCACAACTAATCAGGTCCTGGGATTTATCCACCTTTATGTGCTTCAAAACATCCAGCACTTCCACCTCTCAAATGGGGACATTTTGCAAGGTGTCACTATCCATGTTCCTATATTCTATAAATTACATATCCTTTTCCTCGGTAAATACTGATGAAAAATATTTGTTTATTATCTCGCCCATTTTCTGCGGCTACACACAAAGGCCGCCTTGTTGATCTTTGAGGGGCCTGCTTCTCTCCCTAGTTACCCTTTTGTCCTTAAGGAATTTGGAAAAATCCTTTGGATTATCCTTAATTCATTTTGCCAAAGCTATCTCGTGTCCCCTTTTTGCCCTCCTGATTTCCCTCTTAAGTATACTCCTACTGCCAAAGCTATCTCTTGTCCCCTTTTTGGTTGCCTGATTTCCCTCTTAAGTAAACTCCTTTACTCCTACTGCCTTTATACTCTTCCAAAGATTCACTCGATCTCTCCTATCTATACCTTTCATCTACTTCCCTCTTTTTCTTAATCAAACCTTCAATTTATTTAAGCGTCCAGCATTCCCTATACTTACCAGCCTTTCCTTTCACCCTGACAGGAATATACTTTCTCTAGATTCTCGTTGTCTCACTTCTGAAGGCTTCCCATTTTCCAGCCGTCCATTTACCTGCGAACATCTGCCCCCAATCAGATTTTGAAAGTTCTTGCCTCATACCGTCAAAATTGTCCTTTCTCCAATTTAGAACTTCAACTTTTAGAACTGGTCTATCCTTTTCTATCACTATTTTAAAACTAATAGAATTATGGTCGCTGACCCCAAAGGGCTCCCCCACTGACACCTCAGTCACCTGCCCTGCCCTATTTCCTAAGAGTACATCAAGTTTTGTACCTTCTCTAGTAGGTACATCCACATACTGAATCAGCTGCAAATGTGTTGCTGGTCAAAGCACAGCAGGTTAGGCAGCATCTCAGGAATAGAGAATTCGACGTTTCGAGCATAAGCCCTTCATCAGGAATAAGAGAGAGAGAGCCAAGCCGGCTGAGATAAAAGGTAGGGAGGAGGGACTAGGGGGAGGGGCGATGGAGGTGGGATAGGTGGAAGGAGGTCAAGGTGAGGGTGATAGGCCGGAGTGGGGTGGGGGCGGAGAGGTCAGGAAGAGGATTGCAGGTTAGGAGGGCGGTGCTGAGTTGACCTGGGGGGTGCAGTGAGAGAGGGACTCACTGAAATCCTTGTAGAGGGAGGAAGAGAGCTTCTTCAAGGAAGGCATCCTTGTAAGAGGATTCGCAGTAGGTTAAAATCTTCGAGTAAAAAATGAGGTCTGCAGATGCTGGAGATCACAGCTGCAAATGTGTTGCTGGTCAAAGCACAGCAGGTTAGGCAGCATCTCAGGAATAGAGAATTCGACGTTTCGAGCATAAGCCCTTCATCAGGAATAAGAGAGAGAGAGCCAAGCCGGCTGAGATAAAAGGTAGGGAGGAGGGACTAGGGGGAGGGGCGATGGAGGTGGGATAGGTGGAAGGAGGTCAAGGTGAGGGTGATAGGCCGGAGTGGGGTGGGGGCGGAGAGGTCAGGAAGAGGATTGCAGGTTAGGAGGGCGGTGCTGAGTTGACCTGGGGGGTGCAGTGAGAGAGGGACTCACTGAAATCCTTGTAGAGGGAGGAAGAGAGCTTCTTCAAGGAAGGCATCCTTGTAAGAGGATTCGCAGTAGGTTAAAATCTTCGAGTAAAAAATGAGGTCTGCAGATGCTGGAGATCACAGCTGCAAATGTGTTGCTGGTCAAAGCACAGCAGGTTAGGCAGCATCTCAGGAATAGAGAATTCGACGTTTCGAGCATAAGCCCTTCATCAGGAATAAGAGAGAGAGAGCCAAGCCGGCTGAGATAAAAGGTAGGGAGGAGGGACTAGGGGGAGGGGCGATGGAGGTGGGATAGGTGGAAGGAGGTCAAGGTGAGGGTGATCGGCCGGAGTGGGGTGGGGGCGGAGAGGTCAGGAAGAGGATTGCAGGTTAGGAGGGCGGTGCTGAGTTGACCTGGGGGGTGCAGTGAGAGAGGGACTCACTGAAATCCTTGTAGAGGGAGGAAGAGAGCTTCTTCAAGGAAGGCATCCTTGTAAGAGGATTCGCAGTAGGTTAAAATCTTCGAGTAAAAAATGAGGTCTGCAGATGCTGGAGATCACAGCTGCAAATGTGTTGCTGGTCAAAGCACAGCAGGTTAGGCAGCATCTCAGGAATAGAGAATTCGACGTTTCGAGCATAAGCCCTTCATCAGGAATAAGAGAGAGAGAGCCAAGCCGGCTGAGATAAAAGGTAGGGAGGAGGGACTAGGGGGAGGGGCGATGGAGGTGGGATAGGTGGAAGGAGGTCAAGGTGAGGGTGATAGGCCGGAGTGGGGTGGGGGCGGAGAGGTCAGGAAGAGGATTGCAGGTTAGGAGGGCGGTGCTGAGTTGACCTGGGGGGTGCAGTGAGAGAGGGACTCACTGAAATCCTTGTAGAGGGAGGAAGAGAGCTTCTTCAAGGAAGGCATCCTTGTAAGAGGATTCGCAGTAGGTTAAAATCTTCGAGTAAAAAATGAGGTCTGCAGATGCTGGAGATCACAGCTGCAAATGTGTTGCTGGTCAAAGCACAGCAGGTTAGGCAGCATCTCAGGAATAGAGAATTCGACGTTTCGAGCATAAGCCCTTCATCAGGAATAAGAGAGAGAGAGCCAAGCCGGCTGAGATAAAAGGTAGGGAGGAGGGACTAGGGGGAGGGGCGATGGAGGTGGGATAGGTGGAAGGAGGTCAAGGTGAGGGTGATAGGCCGGAGTGGGGTGGGGGCGGAGAGGTCAGGAAGAGGATTGCAGGATGCTGCCTAACCTGCTGTGCTTTGACCAGCAACACATTTGCAGCTGTGATCTCCAGCACCTGCAGACCTCATTTTTTACTCGAAGATTTTAACCTACTGCGAATCCTCTTACAAGGATGCCTTCCTTGAAGAAGCTCTCTTCCTCCCTCTACAAGGATTTCAGTGAGTCCCTCTCTCACTGCACCCCCCAGGTCAACTCAGCACCGCCCTCCTAACCTGCAATCCTCTTCCTGACCTCTCCGCCCCCACCCCACTCCGGCCTATCACCCTCACCTTGACCTCCTTCCACCTATCCCACCTCCATCGCCCCTCCCCCTAGTCCCTCCTCCCTACCTTTTATCTCAGCCGGCTTGGCTCTCTCTCTCTTATTCCTGATGAAGGGCTTATGCTCGAAACGTCGAATTCTCTATTCCTGAGATGCTGCCTAACCTGCTGTGCTTTGACCAGCAACACATTTGCAGCTGTGATCTCCAGCATCTGCAGACCTCATTTTTTACACATACTGAATCAGACAATTTTCTTGTTCGCACTTAACAAATTCCTCTCCATCTTAACTCTTAACACTATGGCAGTCCCAGTGTATGTTTGGGAAAATAAAATCCCCAACTATAACCCCACTATTATTCTGTCATACAGCTCCGATCTCCTCACATGCTTTTTTCTCAATTTCCCTCTGACCATTGACGGTGTATAATGCAATCCCAATAAGGTGATCATCCCTTTCTTAATTCTTAGTTTCAGCCAAATAACTTGTCTGGATGTATTTCCAGGAACATCCTCCCTCAGCACAGCTGTAAAGCTATCCCTTATCAAAAACGCCACACCCCTTCCTCACTTGCCTCCCTTTCGATTCTTCCTGTAGGATTTATACTGTGGAGCATTAAGCTGCCAGTTCTGCCCATCCCTGAGCCATGATTCTGTAGTTGCTATAATATCCGAGTCCCATGTTCCTAACCAAGCCATGAGTTCATCTGCCTTCCCTGTTTGGCCCCTTGCATTGAAATAAATGCAGTTCAATTCATTAGTCCTAACCTGTCCCTGCCTGTCCTGACTGTTTGGCTTGCTTCTGTTCTCACCTGTACCAGTCTCAGATTGATCTCTTTCCTCACTATCTCTCTGGGTCCCACCCCCAGACCTTGCTAGTTTAAATCCTCCTGAGCAGCTCTAGCAAATCTCCCTGCCAGTATATTAGTCCCCTTCCAATTTGTGAGCAATCCGCCCTTCTTCTACCTCAGTTGTTCAGAACACTGTGTGCTTTGTCAGGCCGTCCTTACCAGTTTTACGGCTCTCTTAAAGGTACAGTACCTCCACACCTTCATTACACAGGAAGCATGCAAGTGGTTGTGTTGCTGATATTTTTGTTTGTGAATGATTTCCTCGCTCGTCGAGTTTGTTTGTTTATTACTTGGTTGGAAACGGCATTCGAAATGGAATCCCTAATCGTCAGTATCATTCAGATTAGCCCTCTACCCTAACCCATATTCCTGCATTTATTATGGTTAATTCCTGGTTCCTACAGACAATTGAGTATGGCCTCTGCACCTGACTTGCACAGACTTTGGATTGTGGATGAAGTCAGTGCACTGAATGGCAACCTTCACAGATGGAGGAAGGAGGTGCAATCTCCAGCAGCACCCAAGTTTGAAACTGAATCGGGTCCTTGGTTTTGGGAGGCAGCAGTGCTGCCCATTGAGCTACCTTGCCACCTATTTGGTGCTGTTGCAGTTGCTGCAGAGATGGCAGCACCATTACCACGATACATCAACAATTGTGCTGAAGAACTCTTAATTTTCTGGGGTCAAACAAGCTCTTTATTTCGTGCATTTCTTTAGGATTTTTGAATGTTTTTGCCTGTGCATTCATCCAGCTAGTGGGAGCATTAGAAAGTAGAAAATAAAATAATACAAAGCAGAACAGGCCCTTCGGCCCTCGATGTTGTGCCGACCTGTGAACTATTCTCAGCTTGTCGCCTTACACTATCGTAAAATCATCCACGTGTTCATTTAAGGATTGTTTAAATCTCCCTAATGTGGCTGAGTTGACTACATTAGCAGGTAAGGCATCTTATGCCTTCTTAACAGCACTATCCACCTGGGTGGCAACTTTCACGGATCTATGCACATTGACTACAAGATCCCTCTGGACATCTACACTACCAAGAATCTTTCCATTGACCCAGTGGTCTACCTTCCTGTTATTCTTCCCGAAGTGCATCACCTCATATTTAGCTGCATAGAACTCAATTTGCCACCTCTCAGCCCTATTCTGCAGTTTATCCCAGTTCCCCTGCAATCTGTAACATTCTACCAAACTGTCCACTACTCCACTGACTTTATTGTCGTCTGCAAATTTACTAATCCATCCACCTATGCCTCTGTCTGAATCGTTTATAAAAATGACAAAGAGCAGTGTTCCCAAAACAGATCATTGTGGTACACCACTGGTAACTGGACTCCAGACTGAATATTTTCCATCAACCACCACTCGCTGCTTTTTTTCAGAAAGCCAGTTTCTAATCCAAACTGCTAAATCACCCTCAATTCCATGCGTCTGCATTTTCTCCATTAGCCTACTGTGTGGAAACTTATCAAAGGCTTTACTGAAGTCCATATGTACCACGAGTAAAAAATGAGATCTGCAGATGCTGGAGATCACAGTTGAAAATGTGTTGCTGGTTAAAGCACAGCAAGTTAGGCAGCATCCAAGGAACAGGAAATTCGAAGTTTCGGACATAAGCCCTTCACCAGGAATGAGGAGAGTGTGCCAAGCAGGCTAAGATAAAAGGTAGGGAGGAAGAACTTGGGGGAGGGGTGATGGAGATGTGATAGGTGGAAGGAGGTCAAGGTGAGGGTGATAGGCTGGAGTGGGGTGGGGGCGGAGAGGTCAGGAAGAAGATTGCAGGTTAGGAGGGCGGTGCTGAGTTGAGGGAACCGACTGAGACAAGGTGGGGGGGAGGGGAAATGAGGAAACTGGAGAAATCTGAGTTCATCCCTTG
Organism: Hemiscyllium ocellatum; assembly: GCF_020745735.1. Lineage (NCBI taxonomy): Eukaryota > Metazoa > Chordata > Chondrichthyes > Orectolobiformes > Hemiscylliidae > Hemiscyllium > Hemiscyllium ocellatum. The sequence continues at coordinate 26,840,550 of NC_083445.1, forward strand.
TAGTTGGAGGGTTCCCAGGCAGAAGATGAGGCGCTCCTCCTCCAGCCGTCGTGTTGTTATGTTCTGCCGGTGGAGGAGTCCAAGGACCTGCATGTCCTCGGTGGAGTGGGAGGGAGAGTTAAAGTGTTGAGCCACGGGGTGGTTGGGTTGGTTGGTCCGGGCGTCCCTGAGGTGTTCTCTGAAGCGTTCCGCAAGTAAGTGACCCGTCTCCCCAATATAGAGGAGGCCGCATCGGGTGCAGCGGATGCAATAGATGATGTGTGTGGAGGTACAGGTGAACTTGTGGCGGATATGGAAGGATCCCTTGGGGCCTTGGAGGGAAGTGAGGGAGGAGGTGTGGGCGCAAGTTTTACATTTCCTGCAGTTGCAGGGGAAGGTGCTGGGAGTGGAGGTTGGGTTGGTGGGGGGTGTGGACCTGACGAGGGAGTCACGAAGGGAGTGGTCTTTTCGGAACGCTGATAGGGGAGGGGAGGGAAATATATCCCTGGTGGTGGGGTCCGTTTAGAGGTGGCGGAAATGACGGCGGATGATACATTGTATACGGAGGTTGGTGGGGTGGTAGGTGAGAACCAGTGGGGTTTTGTCTTGGTGGCGGTTGGAGGAACGGGGCTCAAGGGCGGAGGAGCGGGAAGTGGAGGAGATGCGGTAGAGGGCATCGTCGATCACGTTTGTGGGGAATCTGCGGTCCTTGGAGAAGGAGGCCATGTGGGCTGTGCGGTGTTGGAACTGGTCCTCCTGGGAGCAGATGCGGTGGAGATGAAGGAATTGGGAATATGGGATGGAGTTTTTACAGGGGGCAGGGTGGGAGGAGGTGTAGTCCAGGTAGCTGTAGGAGTCAGTCGGTTTATAGTAGATGTCTGTGTTGAGTCGGTCGCCTGAGATAGAAATGGAAAGGTCTAGGAAGGGGAGGGAGGAGTCTGAGACAGTCCAGGTGAATTTGAGGTCGGGATGGAAAGTGTTAGTAAAGTTGATGAACTGTTCAACCTCCTCGTGGGGTCGTATTCTTCCGCCGCCTTCGCCTCCGTGCCTACTTTCACAACCAAGACTCTCGCCCACCCTCTGACGACCCCTTCTCCCGCCTCCAATGCACCCCATCCACCTGGACACCCCGTGTTGGCCTCTTACCTGCCCTCGATCTATTTATAGCCAACTGCCACCGCGACATTAACCGACTCAACCTGTCCACCCCTCTCACTCACTCCAACCTCTCACCTTCAGAACGTGCAGCCCTCCACTCCCTCCGCTCCAACCCCAACCTCACCATCAAACTGGCAGACAAGGGATGCGCGGTAGTAGTTTGGCGCACCGACCTTTATACCGCTGAGGCCAAACGCCAGCTCGCGGAAACCCCCTCTTATCGCCCCCTCGACCACGACCCCACCTCCCACCACCAAACTATCATCTCCCAGACCATCCATAACCTCATCACCTCAGGGGATCTCCCATCCACCGCCTCCAACCTCATAGTCCCACAACCCCGCACCGCCTGTTTCTACCTCCTGCCCACAATCCACAAACCTGCCTGCCCCGGCCGACCCATTGTCTCAGCCTGCTCCTGCCCCACCGAACTCATCTCCGCATACCTTGACACGGTTCTTTCCCCTTTAGTCCAAGAACTCCCCACCTACATTCGGGACACAACACACGCCCTCCAGCTCCTCCAGGACTTCCGCTTCCCCGGTCCCCAACGCCTTATTTTCACGATGGACATCCAGTCCCTGTACGCCTCCATCCCCCATCACGAAGGACTCAAAGCCCTCCGCTTCTTCCTTTCCCGCCTCACCAACCAGTACCCTTCCACTGACACCCTCCTTCGACTGACTGAACTAGTCCTCACCCTGAATAACTTCTCTTTTCAATCCTCCCACTTCCTCCAAATTAAAGGAGTTGCCATGGGCACCCGCATGGGCCCCAGCTATGCCTGTCTCTTCGTAGGATATGTGGAACAGTCCATCTTCCGCAACTACACTGGCACCACCCCCCACCTTTTCCTCCGCTACATCGATGACTGTATCGGCTCTGCATCAGGCCTCCACGAGGAGGTTGAACAGTTCATCAACTTTACTAACACCTTCCATCCCGACCTCAAATTCACCTGGACTGTCTCAGACTCCTCCCTCTCCTTCCTAGACCTTTCCATTTCTATCTCAGGCGACCGACTCAACACAGACATCTACTATAAACCGACTGACTCCCACAGCTACCTGGACGACACTTCCACCCACCCTGCCCCCTGTAAAAACTCCATCCCATATTCCCAATTCCTTCGTCTCCGCAGCATCTGCTCCCAGGAGGACCAGTTCCAACACCGCACAGCCCAGATGGCCTCCTTCTTCAAGGACCGCAGATTCCCCCCAGACGTGATCGACGATCCCCTCCACCGCATCTCCTCCACTTCCCGCTCCTCCGCCCTTGAGCCCCGCTCCTCCAACCGCCACCAAGAAAGAACCCCACTGGTTCTTACCTACCACCCCACCAACCTCCGTATACAACGTATCATCCGCCGTCATTTCTGCCACCTCCAAACGGACCCCACCACCAGGGATATATTTCCCTCCCCTCCCCTATCAGCGTTCCGCAAAGACCACTCCCTTCGTGACTCCCTCGTCAGGTCCACACCCCCCAACAACCCAACCTCCACTCCCAGCACCTTCCCCTGCAACCGCGGGAAATGTAAAACTTGCGCCCACACCTCCTCCCTCACTTCCCTCCAAGGCCCCAAGGGATCCTTCCATATCCGCCACAAGTTCACCTGTACCTCCACACACATCATCTATTGCATCCGCTGCACCCGATGTGGCCTCCTCTATATTGGGGAGACGGGCTGCTTACTTGAGGAACGCTTCAGAGAACACCTCAGGGACGCCCGGACCAACCAACCCAACCACCCCGTGGCTCAACACTTTAACTCTCCCTCCCACTCCACCAAGGACATGCAGGTCCTTGGACTCCTCCACCGGAAGAATATAACAACACGACGGCTGGAGGAGGAGCGCCTCATCTTCCGCCTGGGAACCCTCCAACCACAAGGCATGAACGCAGATTTCTCCAGTTTCCTCATTTCCCCTCCCCCAACCTTGTCTCAGTCGGTTCCCTCAACTCAGCACCACCCTCCTAACCTGCAATCTTCTTCCTGACCTCTCCGCCCCCACCCCACTCCGGCCTATCAACCTCACCTTGACCTCCTTCCACCTATCACATCTCCATCGCCCCTCCCCCAAGTTCTTCCTCCCTACCTTTTATCTTAGCCTGCTTGGCACACTCTCCTCATTCCTGATGAAGGGCTTATGCCCGAAACGTCGAATTTCCTGTTCCTTGGATGCTGCCTGACCTGCTGGGCTTTAACCAGCAACACATTTTCATCCATATGTACCAAGTCAACTGCCCTATCCTCATCTACATGCTTGGCCACCTTCTCAAGAAACTCATAGAGTTTATGAGGCAGACCTGCACTTGACAAAACCATGTTAACGATCTGAAATCAAATTGTTTCTTGCGAGATGATTACATATCTTATCTCGTATAATCCTTTTCAAAACCTTTCCAGCAACAGAAAGAAGGCTCTCTTGTCTATAATTACCTGGGTCACCTCTTCTGCCCTTCATGAACACGGACACAACATTTGCAATCCTCCAGTCCTCAGCTACTAAATCTGGAGATAACAACGACTCAAATATCAAAGCCAAAGGCTCTACTATCTCTGCCCAAGCTTCCCAGAAAATCCTCGGATAAATCCTATCCGGCCCAGGAGACTTGCCTACTTTCACTCTTTCTAGAATTGATAACAAATCAGGTCCTGAAAGAAGAATTCAGGGATCTAGGAGAAGCGTTAAAGGGGAGGACTTCAAAGGTAGTGATCTCGGGATTAATATCATTGCCACATTTTAGCCAGCGTAGAAATGAAAAAAAAAGGCAGGATGAACACGTGGCTTGAGAGATGGTGTAGTCGGGAGGGGTTCAGATTTTTTGGACATTGAGACCGGTTCTGGTGAAGGTGGGACTAATACAAAAGAGACAGCCTACATCTGATCCAGACCAGAACCAATGTTCTTTGGGGAGTTTTTGCTACCGCTGTTGGGAAGGTTTGAAACTAATGTGGAAGGGGTCTGGGAACCAGAAGAGAAAGCAAGTAGGCAGCGAGATAGAGACTGAAGAATGTAAGAATGTAAGGTAACATTAATAAAGGGAAGAATAGGCAGAGAGTAAGTGAGCGCAAAAGAACTGTTGGCCTGAAATGCAGCTACTTTAATGCAAGGAGTATAGTGTGTAAGGCAGATGAACTTAGGGCTTTGATTGGTGCCTGGGAGCATGATATTATTGCCATCACAGAGACTTGGTTGAAGGAAGGGGATGATGATTTGCAACTAAATGTTCCAGAATATAGACGCTTCAGACAGGACAGGGAGGGAAGTAAAAGAGGGTGTGGAGTTGCATTGCTGGTCAGGGATGATATCACGGCTGTGCTAAAGGAGGACACTATGACGGACTTGGCCAGTGAGGCTTTATGGGTGAAGCTGAGAAATAAAAAGGGTGCGGTTACATTGTTGGGGATGGATTACAGACCTCCCAACAGTGAGTGTGAGGTAGAAGAACAAATAGATAAACAGATTATGAACAGATGAAGAGGCGATAGGGCAGTGGTGATGGGAGATTATAATTTTCCCAACATTGACTGGGATACACTTACCGTCAGTGGTCTGGATGGAGGAGAACTTGTACGAAATGTCCAATAGAGTTTTCGAGAGCAGTATGTCACTCGTCCAACGATGGACGGGACCATATTGGACCTGGTACTGGGGAACAAACCAAGGCAAGTGGTAGAAGTTGAGGTGGGGGATTTCTTTGGGAGCAGTGACCACAATTCTTTGAGTGTTATAATACTCGTAGATAAAGAAGAGAGTGGTCCTCAGGGAAGAGTACTAAACTGGACCAAGGCCAATTATATCAAAATTAGGCAGGAGCAGCAAAATGTGGATTAGACACAGCCATTTGAAGGGAAGTCCATGTTTGAGATGTGGGAGGCTTTCAAAGAAAGGTTCACGGTAGTGCAGGATAATCATGTCCATTTAAGGCAAAGGATAGGAAGGGCAAGATTCATGAACTGCGGATGACAGGACAAATTGTACGACTAGCCAAGAGAAAAAGGTAAGGGTACGTAAGGTCTCAGCAGCTAAAACAGAACGGGCCCTGGAGGAATGTCGGAAGAGTAGGGCAAGTTAAAACGAGGAATCAAGCAGGCTAAAAGGGGTCATGAAGTAGCTTTAGCAAGCATAATAAAGGATAATCCTAAAGCATTTTATGCTTAAGTAAGAAGCAAGCAGGCAACCAGAGAAAGGATTGGTCCACTAAAAGATAATGAAGGAAGGCTGTAAACCGAACCTGAGAGAATGGGTGAAATTCTGAATTATTACTTTGCATCAGTGTTCACTGAGGAGAGGAACAGGATGAATCTTGAGATTATAGATAGAAGTTTGATTAATCTGGATCACTTTGACATAAGTAGGGAAGACGGTTTGGGTATGCCAAAGGTTATTAGGGTGGACAAATCCCCAGGACAGGGTGGATCTATCCCAGGTTGCTGATGGAGGCGAGAGAGGTAGAAGAACAAATAGAATGATAGTGCATTAATATAGAAAGTAATAATCTCTCATTTCTTCTTCAGCATGCATACGTTTGTAAATTGTCCCTATCTCGAATTGTAAACAAAATTTCCACAACATCGAACTATTTACACCAGTCTGACCCCATTGGCAACAAAGTACAAGCCAGGATCACTTTGAAATAATCCACAGCCAAAGAAAAACACCAGCTTTGACAAAGTTGCCCACTTTACTGGCAACTCATGAAGATCTGGCACATTGAGATGCTTAGCTATTAATGAGGTGTAGCAACAATGTGTGATATCTACCCAAAGCACTGCTGCAAATTACCAAGACTCCGTTGACAGCACATCGCAAAAGCATAGATTCAGCCTTGTAGAAATATAAATGCAGCAGGTCCACAGGCACAAAACCACCTGTAATGTTTTCCTCGCTTCAAAGAAATAAATGGCTTCTTCACTGCCGATGGTACAGAATGCGAAACAGCTGTCGGGCATCACTATTTGTGAACCAATCTATAAAAAAGTTGAGACATGTCCAGTTGACGAATAGGAGAAGGACACCCAGCCTTTCTAACCTGATCCACCATTCAATAAAATCGAGGCTCATCTGAAATTCATGTCTTTAGACTTGAGAATCGAAAAGAATATAGTCACACAAATGTGATTTTGTATCTACCGGGCGGCATATGTGAGGAAGGGAACGAGAGGAAAAAAGAGAGACATGCCAATAATGGCACAGGGCAATGGGAAACAATAAAAACGAGATAGCCCTTGTGTCCGTGTCCATAGCTGTGAAGAGCAAGATAGATTTAAACATTGGACTGCCAACTGACAAGGGGCATTCATGCCACATATGTGAGTGGCACTTAATGACAAACAATGATGATCTTCAAATTTGGAGAAAGTGTCTATCTTCTTCTGATGTTCAATTGTATTAGCACCACTGAATCCACACTGACCAACTGCACCGGATTACCATTGAGCACAAGCTGTGCTCAAAAGTCAGATAGCGACAAGAACAAATTAAGAAATAAATAAGTCTTCACTGAGTAACTCACCTTTTGGATGGCCAGTGTTTACTGCAACCCAAGAGGTATTGGTCTGGAATGGAATGGAATGGAATGGGAGTCCTCCATTTCTGTTTTTCAGCGGTGGCAGCATCTCGATGGGTGGGAGCTAGCACCTGGGGCCTGCCGGGAGCGGTGAGACACTGGCTTTTGCCTTTAAAAACTTACCACGATAGCAGGAGTCCTCAATTTTTGTTTTTCAGCGGCAGGTCCAACTCGAAGGACAGGAGCTTGCACTAGGTGCCTGCTGGGAGCAGTGAGTCACTGATTTGTGATTTTAAATTTGAAGTCAGAGAGCAGAGGTTTCTGGTAAAGGAGGGACTTCTTATATTTATTTCTGTTCTGAGATGTAAGGCGGTATCTTCTCGTCTACTGAGGTAGTGTGGGCTGGTGTTAGAAACAGGAGAGGAGAGGTCAGACTGCTTGGAGATTTTATAGGCCTTCACAGAGTTACAGGGAGGTGGAAGAGAGGATTAGCAAAATTAATCTGAGTAGGAGTGAAAGGAACAGGTTGGTCTTATGGGGGACTTCAAATTCCCCAACATTGACTGGAACTGTTATAGCTCCAGTACGTCGGATAGATCAGTTTTTGTACGATGTGTACAGGAGGGTTTCCAGACACAGTATATCGAAGCGCCAACAAATGGAGGCCTACACTGGATCTGGTGCTGGGTAATGAACCAGGCCACATATTTGTTTTAGTTGTAGGTGAGCACTTTGCAGAGAGTGTCCATAATTCAATTACATTTAGTTTAGCGATGGAAAGGGATAGGTATCTGCCACAGGTCAAGAGTTATTGATAGGGAAACTGCAATTATAATGTGATTAGGTAAGAATTAGGAAGCATAGAATCGGGTAGCAACATGCAGGGGATGCAGACAATCGAAATGTGGAACTGGCTTAAGGAACAGATATTGTGTGTTATATTGGTACGTCCCTGTCAGGCAGGGAATAAACGATAAGGTAAGGTGGTTTATTACAGAAATTGCTTCTCTTGTTAAGAAGAAGATGGAGGCTAATGTGTTGATGAGGCAAGATGGTACTGATGAGGCGATGGAGAGTTACAGATCAGCTAGCAAGGATTTAAAGAGAGAGTTAAGAAGAGCAAAGAGAGGACACGAGCAATCTTTAGCAAATAGAATAAAGGAGAATCCTAAAGCTTTCTATAGGTATGTGAGGAATAAAAGTATGATTAGGGTAAGAATAGGACTGAAGTGGGAAGTTGAGTGTGGACACTGGAGAGAGCAGGGAGGGGCTAAATGAACATTTCTCATTGGTGTTCCCTCAGGAAAAGGAGAATATTATAGAGGAGAAGAAGGAGGTACAAGATATTAGACCAGAAAGGATCGAGGTTAGTTATGCATAGGTGAACAAAAGAACAAAGAAAATTTACAGCCCATGAACAGGACCTTCGGCCCTTCAGGCCTGAGCTGATCCAAATCTACTGTCTAAACCTGTTGGTCAATTCCTAAGCATTTGCATTCCTCTTCTCCCCACCTGCTCTTGCATCTGTCCAGACGCATCTTAAATGAATCTACCGTGCCTGCCTCAATCACCTCTGCTGGCTACACGTTCCAAACACACACCACCTGCTGTGTGAAATACTTGACGTGTGTATCCCCCTTAAACTTTCCACCTCACACCTTGAAAGCGTGACCTCTGGGTATTGAATCCTTCGCCCTGGGAAAAAGCTTGTCTCTATCCACCCTGTCTATATCCTTCATGATTAAGTGAACTTCAATCAGGTCCACCATCAATCTCCTTTTTTCTAATGCAAATAAACCTAACTTACTCAACCTCTTTTCATAGCTAGCACCTTCCATACCTCGTAAACCTTCTCTGCACCCTCTCCAAAGTGTCAACATCCTTTTGGTAATGTGGCGAACAGAATTATACACAATAATCTAAATGCGGCTAAACCAATGTTTTATACAACTTTAGTATGACTTGCCAGCTCTTATACTCAATACCCCGTCCAATGAAGGCAAGCATACTATAGGCTTTCTTGATCACTTTACCCACCTGTGCAGCTACCTTCAGGGTACAATGGACCTGCACTCCCAGATCTCTCTGTCCATCAACTTTTCCCAAGGCGCTTCCATTCATTATATAATTCGCTCGAGAAATACACTTGCCTGAATGCATCATCTCACATTTGTCTGGATTGAAAGCCATCTGCCACTTTTCCGCCCAACTCTCCAGTCTACTTATATCCTCTTGTATTCTCTGACAGTCCCTTATGCTTTCTGCTACTCCATCAAGCTTTGTGTCATCTTCAAGCTTGCTGATCATACCAACACTACCCTCTTCTAGATCATTTATGTATATTACAAACAACAGTGGCCTCAACACTGACCTCTGTGGAACACCACTTGTCACCTTTCTCCATTTCGAGAAACTCCCTTCAACTACTACTCTCTGTCTCCTGTTGCTCAACCAGTTCTTTATCCACCTAGCTAGAACACCCTGCACACCATATCACTTCAAATTGTCCTTTAGTCTACCATGAGGAACCTTATCAAACACCTTACTAATGTCCATGCATATGACATCAACAGCCCTTCCTTCATCGAACAACTTGGTCACTTTCTCGAAGAACTCTATGAAGTTGGTTAGGCACGATCTCCTCGCACAAGACCATGTTGCCTATCAGTGATAAGCTTATTCTTTTCTAAATATAAATAGATCCAAACTCTCCTTATATCTCAGGCTGTTGAGTTCTGACAACATCCTTGTAAATGTCTTCTGCAGTTTTTCCAGTTTAATAACATTCTTCCTTTAGAAAGGTAACTAAAACTAAAAACAAATACTCCAAATGCAGGAAGACTTCCCCACTTCGATACTCAATTGCCTGACTCATGAAGACAAGTGTGCCGAAAGCCTTTTCCACCATCCTGTCTACCTGTCACTCCATGTCATACGTAGCTGTATTAAACTCCATTTGCCCTTTATTGGTCCACTTCCCCAGCTGATCAAGGTACTGCTGCAATTTTGGTAACTTTCGTCACTGTCCGTGATACTGCCTATTTTACTCTCCTCTGCAACCTTACTAATCATGCCTTATACATTCTCACCCAAATCACTGATTGGAAAAGAAACAGCAATGGTCCTAGCACCGACCCCTGAGGCACTTACTGATCACACGTCTCCAGTCCAACAAGCATCCAACACGTCTCCAATCCAACAAGCATCATTCCACTATTACGCTCTGCTTCCTACCATCAAACAAATGGTGTATCCAATTGGCCAGCTCGCCCTGGGATCCATGTGATCTAACCTTCCAGTGCAGCCCACCATGTAAAAGCTTATCAAAGACCTTACTCATGTCCATGAAGACGATATCTACCACCCTGCCCTCATCAATATTGTTCGTCACTTTGAAGATCTAACATTTAAATTTAGGCAACAAGTGTATGTAGATTGTTATTTACCACAAAATGGTTTCTCGATTTAAAAAGAAATGCCCTGTGAACCCGTACTGCTGATTTGTTGAATTAAGCTGATATTCAAAGATAAGAGGACAATAGAGTTTTCATGAATTGAATACTGACGCATTAATTGACCATTTGAACTAACCCTGAACTGATACATGGCATGACAATTAGAGTAAATAAGGTATCTTTTCCACAGAATACCATTGGATTAGGCTGTCTTCAATCATGTCACCATATTACAGTTGATTGGTCTTGTCTTGTAATTAAGAACCCTTTCCAAGGAAATATCGTTGGATGAACTTGCTGTAAATCATGTCGTCTTATTATATGTGATCAGTTTTTCTTGTAACTAAGGGTATACCATTTCTTAAAGTCATGTAAATAATGTGAAATTTTCAAATGTAATTGTGCAACTTCCCCACCGAAAGCAGAAGCTTGCCCCTCTGTGTTGCGGGATAGAATGGCAACAAGGGACCTTAATTCAATCAACTCATGACCCTTACTTTTGTACAGACCGCACTTGTCGATTCTTTTGACCGATCTCGAAACAGGAGGCCCCTCTTGAGAGGTCATAGTTCTTCATTTTCATGCCGTGACTCATTTTCTGCATGGACATATTGTGAGCAGCAGTGTAAGAGATAAATGTCCTTCACTATTGAGTGTTGAGGAATTCGGCCCGGCCAGACCTGAGTATTTTAAGAGCGTTTGGTTTCCCTCTCATTCAACGGGTGTCTGATGTGACCCCTCAGTGTTTGTTTTCCAGACCAGCACGAAAGGATCGGTCTTAGCAAGAATTGGGTCTGCGGGACGTTTTAAATGGTACAAAAAAGGGGGGGAGATTAATTCAAGTTGAGGGTGCTGTGGGACTTAGGGTGAGTGGTCTTCGAAAAATGCTAAACTCCGAGGGGAGGGTTGAAATCTGAATTCCCAAGCCTTCTTAATTTCGGGACTTTTGTTTAAAAAAAGGTCTATCTCCCGGACTTCATCGATTTATTTTTATTTCGGAAATCAATCTCCTGAAATTTGTTAATTTCCTGTTATAAAAAGAAACTTCGATCTCCCGAGCCTTGTATATTTCCAGGTTCTAAATATCGGATGTTTGTACAGAGACTATGGTCCTCAACAGTTTCAAACAGGCAGGTATTAATATTCGATATTTGAAGTTTTTAAGGGATGCAAGCGGCCCAGAATTATGATTAATCGGTTATTATCAATATAACAAAATATAATACCTAATAATAATATTAAGTAATAGTGAATAATAATAATATAAAATAAATACTTAAGTTGTTTTTTTTAATCAAAAGAAATATCACGATATTTTATAATAGAAGTTTTATTTAAAGAGGTTTGTGAAATTGATTAGGGTTTGTGGAAGTCTGATCAGCGAAAAATAATTTTTTTTATAAAAGAAGTTGTTATAAAACTGAGTTAATTTAAAAATGGGTAATGACATAAACAGAACAGATTATCCATCATCAACGTCAGTGACATTATGTGGAAAATATCCCGAAAAGCCTGAGGCCTTTAGAAAACTGTATGGAGGTCTCAACAAAACATTGGGTGGTGAAGAATGGCCATGAGGTGGGCCAACAGCTGTTCCATTGGTTACATCAGCTCAGCAATTAATGTGGATTCTGGATCAGTGGGGCTGGAAGAGCACAGCAGTTCAGGCAGCATCCAAAGTGCAGCGACATCGACGTTCCGGGCAAAAGCCCTTCATCAGCTCAGCAATTAATTTGGCGACGGAACAGCGGAGTGGGAACAAAAGGGTTAATCGGACTATGGCGACAGTATTGTGGTGAGTGGTACAATGAATCCGTTTTGCGCTCGGAGCAGGATCCTGCCACCAAATTGGGGATTGAATTAACTGCAAATGGTGCGATGGAATCTGTTGAGGTTCTTAAAAGTCAATGTGATCGATCAAAACAATGACAGAAATAAAAGGAAAAGTCACAAGTGACTGGTAAACAAACTGAACTGCGCAGTTCGATGGTTGGCTTTAGTTTTAACGAGGAAGACAATGATAATTCGGATTTAGATGAGTGGTATTCTTTTTTTGCGGCTCCCATTTCAAACTCTTCCTTACATGCTGATCAGTCTTTGGAATGTACAGCCGTTTCACTTAATTCTCAACAACTTTCCTGCTTTCACTAATATTGTAGTCCAGGAACACCAGCGACCAGATGAAATTCTCGCTGCTGCATCTGCTATACTAGCAAAGTCTATTGACTTTACTCGTATCCTTGAACTTTGCCCCAAAATTAAGGAGACTGTTGAGGCTTTTTGGAACATTTCAGGGAGTGTCATGAGTCCTATTCCAGCGATCGGGCTTGGAATTTAAATGTTATTAATGCAGAGTAGAATTCTATGCTATTAAATTGCCTGCTGCCCTCTGTAGTTACAGCAGTCAAAACAAACAATCTAGACTGTGTTGAAAGCACCCCTCATCAACTCCATCGTTTTATTAGCGCCTTATGGTATCAGCAGATCACCAATCCGTATAAAATTAGAATTTGTATTTCAAGAGAGGGTACCTCAACAATTATCCGGGCGTCATAACAGTGGACCTGCACACATTCAAGGCTCCAATCGTTGGTGTGGCAGATGATCTCCCCCTCGGCGTCGGTTCCCGGCCTGTTTTAATTGTAACAGTCTGTATCAATGGGCCCGTGACTGCCGACTGAAAACTGTCTGACTGGCGGCAGTCCCCACCATTGTATCTCTAAGTGGCCGAGAAAGGCCACACAGGGGAACCAAGGAAGTTTTCGTGAGAATTGCCCTTAAAACTCCGATGACACTTGGGGTAAACCTCTTAATTACAATCATCCTCCACTCCAAGCAAGAGGCAGAGGACGAATCAACAGTTTTTCACAAAATTATCCCTTCTCCCCAGTCGAAGTTTCGATTTTTGGCCACTTATTAGTTTTGTTGTTTGTTGTACCTGCTGTATCTGTTCAGCTTGGCTTGTCTTGCTTTGTTGTTTGTTTACTTTGTTTGTTCGTTTTGGTGATTGTTCTTTGTTTATGGAATATGGAGGGTGGCCGTTGTTCTTTCATGATGTGTTAAAAGATAAGGCATGCCAGCGGTAACAATTCCTGCTCACTTGGTTAAACAACGTTGTGCCATAGCCAGTATTTATCAGACTAAACTCCCAAGCTAAAAACTGAGATATGTTGTGCGAAAGACAGAGAGAGAAAAAAGAGATGTACAGCGCGTAGAAAGTTTAACCCTTTGTAACTCGGTTTGAATCCACATTTGTTTGTTGATGATTGATTTGTGCATTCTTCCCTGGCGCTTGAGATCCGGGACTGTTTTGAATCTGATTTGTATTTTGGAAATTTAACATGATTTCTGTTAAGGTTAAGGATACTTCAGTGATTATGAAATAAAATATTAACTCCTGTTCTTTTGACAGGTCATGACTGCCTGACTGTCAGTTTCAAACTAACCCCTTTGATCCTTGCAAGAAAACCAACCTTATTCGATTTTAATACGGAGGAAGACAACATTATAACTTTATTTTTGTGTTTCAGACTCGTATGTTTCCACCTAATTTTAAGAATTGGCGATTATGATGTACCAGCTGTAGCTTTATTCAGGAAGTCCCCTCCCTCGGTAACAGTTGAAGTTTCAGTTCAACATTAGTTTGTGATAAATCATCAAAAGTTAATATCCTATGGTTAATATCTGTGTCCTTGGATTCGGCCACTAATCATGTATTTTTTTTAACTTGAATAGACAAGTCCTTTTAAGGCAGCTCTGATTATTTCACGACCTATTGCATTGTTATTGAGCAATGATTTTTCAGGCTTACTTAAGAAACCTAATTTTGGATTTATATTAAGGGCCTAAAACCGGGTAATTATAGTGGATTTCAAAGTTGGGGATTGTATGTATTTTACATTTCAAATATTGAATACTGAATAAATAAATTTCCAATTTATAAATAATATATCTAAATATATATTTATAAATTGTATAATAAAATAAAATATTGTATGTTACTCAGATATATTGTAAAAATAATGACCACTGCGATATTACCACAGGGGACATCTGATCTCCAAAAAAGACAATGACAACTAAGTTGTGTTGAACCACCAATGTCCACAAAAATAATTGATAACTTATTTCCCATAATCTTCTTCAGCTGGATCCCCGCTCAGTAATGCATAACGTATGCTTGGTACCAGGCCATTCAGTGCTCTCTCCTAAATTCAAACTGAATTCTATCCATATCATTAGGTGTCCCTAACGGATAAAAAAGGACTACTTCCTGACTTAAACAGGCACTGCTGTCACCCAGCATTCCATCCTTGGAAAATAGGGTCAGCCAAACGTATCGAGGAATAGGATGGTGTATCAATCACTTTCTTTTGTAGCATCACTGCCCCATTGCCATGGAGTTGGCAAGCTCCACAATGTCATAGCCATGTGATACCGTGACCAGGACAAGTGAATGAGACAAATCACCTGTTTTAGTTATTCTCCTCTTGCAATTTTTGATGAGCTGAAAATTCAAATCCTAAAACGAGCTTTCAGATTATGACAATTAAGATTACAAAACATATAGTTAAGAACATGCTTTAAAGCTAGACAGGCATAAATTGATAAATTGGTTAAATGAGGTTAAACTGGAAATAGAGGCAAGGAGATCAACTACAAAAGGGAGGAGAATGATGCAATAAGAAGGATAAAGCAGCAGAGTACAGTTTTTACAAATGTTTTAGTCACTTGTTGGGTTTCCAATTATGGATTATGATTATGTTGTTATTATTATTATAAATGTTTATTACTAATTATATATATATATATATATATAATTTATTAATATTTATAATAAATCAGTTGTATTAGCTCGAAACAAAATTAATTGGCAGGATTACTTCACACATTGTCAGTGACCTGTCATATTGTTTAATGGTTAATTTAAAACATGAATGCATTAATTCAAATTCATTAAAGAATGGATAGCCACATTACCAGCCAGTTGAAGAAATTCTGCACATGATTGGCAGATAGGAGAGATATATATATGGCAGATAAAACTCCCAAAAGCTGGGCAGGTGGCTGTGAATGTGTATATATGTGTATATAAAAAAAGACATGAGAACACAATGTAAGGCCAGTCAGGTTGAGGAATATATAAACAAGGTTAAAGCAAAAATACTGTAAAATGAAAAGAAACTTAGATTCTACTGGGAATCGCTAGCCTATGTCTGGCATACCGACCCTTTTTGAGAAGAGGGAAACTTGTTTCTGTTTCCCTGCAGAGCCCAGTGGCTCAGTGGTTAGCACTGCTGCCTCACAATGCCCGGGTCCCGGGTTTAATTCCAGCCTTGGATGACTGTTTGGGTTTCCTCCAGGTTTCTTCTCACAGTCAAAATATGTGCAGGTCAGGTGACTTGGCCATGCTAAATTGCCCATAGCTGCATTAGTCAGAGGGAAATGTGTGTAGGTGAGTTATTCTTCGTAGCAACGGTGTAGACTCGTTGGGCCTTTTTCCACATTGTAGGGAATCTAATCATCTCCAGCCTTCATTCTAACGATCCACTTGTTGAAACTTTTCCTTCTTTTGAAAATGAAGCATCCAGCCTTCATAGTTGATATCATGGGAATGAGTGACCTGCGCCAACCCAAACCGGGTCCGATCCCAGGAACTAGAGTTATGTTAATGAAGCATGCCCCTGACTGCAAGACCAAACTTGCCACGTTTGCTCAGTGTGTCCAAGTGTGATACTGATGTAAATGCAGTAACATTCTGGGAGCAGCCTGAACACGAATGCCTTGTGTTACAAGACAGAAAGATATGCCCATCTGTCTGATGGAAGTGACAAAGACTTGAACAATAATCAAGAAGCCCAATTACATTTATTTAACCTATGCTTTTACAATGTTTTCTGCCTGGAGTCACAGACATGATCCTGACCAACAGAACAAACCAGTCCAGGAATTTCCAGTCGCAAATGAGGAGAGCGGTGGTTTTTCTATTGGGATAGCCAGAACCGGACTGAACCATGATGCAAGTTATAGGTAAAACACATTATATCCACCGCCCTCGCGATCCCAAATGGCGTATGCCAGCCCAGATAGGGTTGATTGGAACCAGGATATCCACTGGGGGCGAAACCTAACTCTTGTGCTCAGCCGACGACCACTGTGGGACAACCTTTTCATGTGGGAATCCTGAAAATGGGGACAGGTAGACCCCGGCATTTCATCTTTGAGACAGGCAACAAGACATCGAGAAAAGACCCGGAGCAAATGCCTTGCCCTTGCTTTAACTGTTGACATGTCACCAATGGGGAGTAATGTATTTTTAATGTTCTCTCAGAACTGATGTTGGAAATCGATATGCATTCATTCCTGCAAAAGGAAAATATACACCGACTCTTCACTGTGCTTTTCATATGATCCACGATTTTGGAGCCTTTTGGGAACATTGAATATTTTAACCCCCAAAGGGGCAGTGTTATATTAATGCTATTTCGTTCAATCAATCTGAAGGTTATTAAGATGTTTGGCTCATGCTGATGAAACTGAAACTTTTTCTAAAGCAATGGGCAAGTATATGCAGCTGCCAAGCACGCAGCCTTACACCTCAAACACCTGATACCATTGGGTCCCCAGCAAAACACGGTTCGACCCAGTATAAGGGCGGGTATGCCAGACATGGGTCAGGTACAAACCTGACGGGGGAATGAGACTGTCTGTTCAGTGCCAATTCACAGTGTAGAGGGTGATTTCTCTATTGCTTACTAACTGTAATCATACGGTTTTAGTGTTTGGATTGCTTTCAATATTGTTTTGAAATTTGGAAGTAATTTGAAAATTTCCATTACTACAATATACTACTGACTGAATGATGAAGTCATTTGATTTCATGCATGGACGCTAAGCCCAAATATCTTTGCTTTGTGTCTGGAGCTTATAAGAATATACATTGGTTGATTTGATTTGTTTTTGGATTGGGCTGTTAGATCGAAGAAGGAGTGTCTAGCTGAGCTATTATCTTCACGAAGGTGTTTAATACTGAACAGTGATGGTTTATAATTTTAAGCTTGTGCCAATATCTAAACTCTAGTGTTAGCTCAATATTAGAAAAATATCAGTGTAGTTTGAAAGGTTTGTGTCATGTTACCATAATTTGGGGACAGCATTTCCCTCCAGTCAATACTCATTCCCAACTTTTCTGCTCAAAATCATTATCTGGTTTCTACATTTAATTCTAAATTCTGGTAACTACAGCTGTAGGTCAGGCCATTGAATTGGGCACAAGGTTAATGATAGCTTTAAAATGAGAATACAATATATTGCAGAACTCATGTAAATTTTAGATAATGTGCATGTTTTAAAATTCAAAGTATTACATCCCAGCAATGCTGTATTTATAAAAATAGGTTTGCTTAATTCGCCCGTGCCTGGGATTTTCCATATAAAATAAGAAAATAATGGGTAAGAATGGAATCTCCAATGTATAGTTTGAAATGAACGAGCTTTTTGCCAGTAGGTCCAATATATTCACTCCAGTGGGCCACTTGAGTTTGATTAGTTTGAGAATTACTTATTTCAAAATTGATCTTAGGCCTTCTAACCTACTGAAGAGCACAAATTATGGCCTCAAATAAGGTACTCCCCCAATACTCAAACCAGAATATGGGTGACCTCTACTAGAATAGTTTGTGTTCCTTATTTGCCACTGCCTATTTGAATTGAATCCATGTATATTGTATATGCTTATATACAAGGAGGAAATCGTTGATACTTTATTACAATGGACACTTTGCGTTCTCCAACCATGCCAGGGCGGGGATGATAACAATCGAACTTGACCTGCTGTGTGGCCTTGCCATTGCCAGCATTGATGCACTAGAACGGACAGTTTCACTGTGCGATCCTGAGCAAACAGACCGTGTGCCAACTATGCCAGGAAGATATCCATGTGTACCGAAAGATTGAATGTTACCAAGAATGGCTTTTGCAGTGGCCAACTGCACTTAAAAAATTAACAGTTCATTTACAGAACATGTCTAAATGGTCTTTACCCTGTAACAGTGTTGTGTGCCAGTTTGATTAAATTTGTACTCTGGCAGTCCTGGTAAGCCTTGTCCCCTTTCAGATAGATCACACAGTAAAAAATAAAGACAAATGGGGGACATTTCTGGAAACCCATAATAAAATGTTCGGAGAGGATGAAGTAATTTGTTAAGCCCTTACTTCAATAAGAGACTCCCTGATCCCTTTTATCCTTCCAAATCCTAACCTGGGGACACAAATGTATTTACAGGACGTAATATCTTTTTTTAGTTATTACCTATCCCCATCTGCTACTTGTTTATTGACAAATCCACCATCTCCTATCCAAATTGCTACAATGGTAAAGGATGGGGTGCACTCATGTAAGAGTTCCTGAAATTATTCCCTACGGTATGATTAAATGTATTAGTCGTCACTGCTTTTCTGAAGGACTGCGCACCGCAAGTGCATGCCTTAATGAAAAACGTATCCCTATTACCAGTGGAATTCAAACTCTATTTGGAAAGTGTAACAACACACATCTTCACTATGACATCCCTAACGGCACTAATATTTTCCCAATTATAAGATGGGTAGAACAATACATACTTGTGAAGGAACGTGGATTTTGCGCTATCGTTATAGGAAATGCTTTATGTGGGTTACTGATCATATCAAAAATATGACTGGACAGAATTGTAATATTCGTACTCTTGTCAACTGAATGAAGGTGCGGACGTGAAGATTGGGGTTTTGGCTCATGGTACAATTGGCTAATTAATATGGCTACATATGGTGCTATTGGTTTTAATTGCTATTTTTGTTGGTATTGGTATAATTAAGTGTATTATTGCTAAAATATTAACTTCTACTGACAAGATTAGCACCCCTGAAAATTCTCCTTCTTTACTTAAATCATGATGAAGAAACATCAGTACCTGCCCTTGATTCTCCTTCGGAGGAAGAAGAATAATGGCAGTCTTTTGCTGCCAATGAATTGGACCAATTTGTTCCATGTATTTATGGTGCGGTCATAGAATGACCAAAGGGGGGAACGAGGATCTAAAACTTGAATTTAGGCAAAAAGTATATGTAGACCTTTATTCACCACAGAATGGTTTCTCGATTCAAAAAGAATACTATAAATTGGCCTGTGAACCTGTACTGCTTATTTACAGAATTAAGCTGAAATTCAGAGATAAGAGGACAATAAAGTTTTCATAAAATGAATACTGACACATTTAATTGACCATTTGAACTAAACTTGAACTGATGCATGGCATGACAATTTATATCAGTGAGATATCTTTTCCAAAGAATACCATTGGATTACCCTGTCTTCAATCATGTCACCATGTTACAGTTGATTGGTATTTCTTGTAATTAAGGATGTATTATTTATTAAAAATATATAAATAATGTGCAATTTTCAAATGTAATTGCTCAACTTCACTACCGATCACAGAAGCTTCCACCTTTCTGTTGCTGGATAGAATTGCGTCAAGGTACCTTAATTCAATTAACTAATGACCCTAACTATTGTACAGACCACATTTGCCAATTCTTTGACCGATCTCGAACCAAGAGGCCCCTCTTGAGGAGTAATAGATCTTCAACTTCAGCAAAGAACTCAACAAATTTGTGAGGCTGGATCTCCCACGCACAAAGACAAACTGACTAATCATCATCAAACCCAATCCCTTTCCAAATGCATCAATGTCATCCCTCAGAATGTTACCAAGTAACTAACGTACCACGGTTTGCTAGCTTTTTGCTCTGTAGCTTTCAAGCTTTTATTTGCAACATTTTCTTGTATATGGACACAACCGTCGCTGCCCCCTAGTCTTCTGTGAACTCAGCTGTGACTAACGATGAATCAAATATATCAGCCTGGGTGCCCAAATATTCTTCTCGAGTGTCTGGAACCGTTTTTGAATATTTATGGTCAGGAGCAGGAGATTTAGCAACCTTCATACATACTAATACGTTGAAAACTCCTCCGCTGTGATATGGGACTATTCCCAAGGTATCAACATTCACTTCCCAAAATTCCCAAGTCTTCATGACTTTCTCCACGGTTAACACAGATGAGAAATATTCGTTGAGGACCTTGCCCATATCCTGCAGTTCCACACATACATGTCTACTTTCGTCATCAGGTCCAATGCTCTCTGTAGTTATTATTTTTCTTTTCATATGCTTAAAGAAACTCTTTGCATTCACCTTAATCTTCTCAGGCAAGGTTATCTCTTGCCCACTTTGCTTCTTCCTGATTTCCTTCTTCAGTAAACTCCTGTATCATTATATATCTCCGCGGATTCTCTTGATCCCAGCTTCCTGCACCTGAGCCATGTCTCCTTGTCTTTTTTTCCTCTAGTCAGAGCATCAACATATCTTTTGATACAATGTTTCCTATTCCAAGAGCCAACCTTGCTCTTCATACACTCAGAAAAATACAGACCTTGAACGTTTAAAGGTCTTCCATTTGCCGGCAGTCCATTTGCCTTCATAGAAACTATTCCAATCAATTTGATTCCATCAAATTTTGACCTGACCCAATTAAGATCTTTGAAGCTATTTCCCAGTACATGCTCGTGTGTTGTCCCTTCCCGAGGATAACCCTTTATGCACTGCTTGAGGAAACATTCCTGAACACACTGAATAAATTCGAACCCCATCCATGCCTTTAATGCCCTGGCAGTCCCAATCTATGTTAGGAAATCTAAAAGCCCCCAGACTGACAACCCCATTACGCCTGCAAGCCGCTCCAGTTTCTCTGTATTATTGGTCTTCAAATTCCTGTTTATTATTTGGTGGCATTTGTACCACTCTGATAACGTCACCATCCCTTTCTTCTTTCTCAGCTACACCCACAAAGCCTCAATGGATGACCCTTCCATTATTCCATGTCAAACTACTGCTTTCATACTCACCTTAATCAAAAATGGAACTGCTCCTCCCCTCTTTGAACCACCTTTCTTCTACCTAAAGCTCATGTGCCCTGGCACATTAAGCTGTCATTCCTGTTCCTCCCTGAGCCATGTTTCTGTAATGGTGATAATATTCCATAAATAGTTGATCCATAGTTGGCAGCTGGGCACTTCGACAAGTAATATTACTCAACTCAATTTTATGTTACGAAATGCTAGAGAAAAAAATGTGTAGATCTTTTCATTTCTTTCATAAAGTATGATGCATCAAGTTGTTTTCAAGTCTTAATTGATCATACATAATTCAGCTTTTTTATACACTTAATATCTCATCGATGAAAAACAAAATAAGCAATTAAAGAAATTAGAAGAAACAAATGTTTAATAAAGTCGATTTGGATTTGCTGATTTCTGTAGGCTTCTTTATTCTTTTCTTTGTGATTCATTGTGTAATTTCATGAATACATTTTTGTCTGTTTTAAAATCAAGTAGTCAACTTAGCTAACTTAATCTGGATAATTTTCACTGTATACTTATCGAAACAAGTTGCAAAGTTATGGTTGGAGCTGCCGGCTTAAGAATGTTTTGAGTGCTCTGGCTTAGTCCATAACAGATTGGGGCTCTTTGCGGGATTTTAAACAGCGATTAGTCAGTGCTCGTGTCTTTATTTCGGGTGTGGTTTGTTTGAGTAGACAGAGCTTGGAATAGGAAATGGCTCTTTCAGTCGCGAAAAATTTTCCTGTTCCTGAGTGAATACTGACGAAAAGTATTCATTCAGTGTCTCCCCAATCTCTTCAGCCTCCACAAGCAACTGCAATCATTTATAAACTTCCAAGTACAAGTTGGCAGCAGACAAGTCCCTTCAATACTCCCTCACTCCCACCCCCAACATACCTTCCATTCCTCAATAGCCACAAAACAGTCTGGGGTTACTCTGCACCTTAATGCGATCTCCAATAAACCACCTCCCCTTGATACAGTGACTTGAACAACAGGAAAAGTGTCATCCAATCAGACGGAGCTGAACATACTGATCTGCCTGTGTGGGGTCAGTTCCCTGAATGGTCATTCCCAACCAGCACAGGGTTTAGTCAGAAATAACTTTGCACAAAGTGAACACAGACGAACAGTCTTTCCCACTCACCTCCACTTTCCAATCATCCAGGGAACAAGGAGCATGTGACAACATTCCAAAGGGGCGGAGTGGCTAAAATTAGATGGTGAGGTCTTGCATTGATGTAACTACAACAAGTCCCGTAATAACTGTTGGAATGTGTATATCCATCTAAATCCGTCCCTTCGGTGTCAATCACAATCACTGTTTGGACAGGCATCCTGTGTGCCAATCAGTACAACGATGGTCCATGCCTGAGGATATATCACCGTCTAAAGATTAATCCTATCCTTTTGGTAGTGTGTTGCTGATGGACTATGGATCAACTGGTGACCCTGATATAGATCCAACTCGCCAAGTCCCTCAATACTGAACATCAGGTCAGCTGGAGATCACAGTAACAGGGCTGGCTTTTCCTCCTTATGGTCTGATGTTCTTGATCCTGATTGGATCTGTGGAGTAACACCACCATATCAAATATCTGAAATTGCGCATAATTCACCACAAACCAACTTGTTTTCATCAGCAAAACAATCCTGTTGTATCACCCAATCTCCAGCGTTCTTAGCCCTGTGGAGCAGGACAAGAACAGAGATTTCCCAAAGCTGACAGAGTACTGCACTCCATGGTGTGACACTATGGCCTCACAGTGAATCGGTCTCAAAATATATCCAGGGGATTCATCTCCAAAATGTCAGTGTCAACTAAATAACCGCAGTGATAATCGAACATAATTATCCAAATCGATATCCAAAGACCTAAGTTACATTCCAAAACGAAGGCACATGAGAGGCCCTGCACAGAGACCACTATCGTGCAGGGAACATCAAAGGGTTTCAACAACAAAGGGCAGGGAGGGAAACCTGCAGTTGGACAAAGATGTTTGATCCTCTGTGGGAGAGCTGCTACTCCCACACTCCAGATCTCAGTGTTTCTCCTGTTGGACAGTACGGTGCATCTTTTCACAAATGACACAACTTACATGTCTGTCTGACAATCAAATAATGGAACAGTACACATCACAATTGGAACCCTGTGCTCAACAACCCTCGCAGTGATCTGTCCTCACAAATATTGTGTCCGCATCCAACCACTGATTTTTGAAACTCACAGGGTAGTGAATGCATTCTGTGCTGATGCTCATTGATCACTCAATAATGACCTGTCCCATGCAATTATTGCCTACATTATATCTGGGCACCCATATAGAACAAGCTGCCTGAGCAAGATCCACCAACACAATACCTTGGTATCAAGGAATGGGGAACACCAGGTTCAGAGAGCTGGGTTGTCACAAACCCATTTGACAGATACCAGGCTTTGAACTCCCACAGAGAGAGAGAGAGAGAGAGAGAGAGAGGGGTTTTTCTAAACACTTCCTAGACCAGCCAGGGCCGGTGCTCAGCCAAACCCCATCAACGTGGCCTCAGTACAAACCCATTGGGCACAGAGCAGAGAAACAGACAATGCTGCACATTACTGAGGGGCCTCCTCATTGACAACCTCTTCACTTCAAACTCAGTAAGTGAGGACACTGTCACCTGGCATCAGGATTTCCCTTGCTAAAAGGAAAAAAAAAATACTTATCAGTCATTGAGTGGAAATAGGTATGAACCAACACAGAGTATTATACACGTTGATTTGTTGCAAGACTTACCAGGAATACCAACAACAGCAAGGATGGTGCAGTATACTTTAGCGACCATTTGTCTTGGATGATGCAGTCTGTTCCTGCTGCTGGCAATCTGTCAGAATGGGGGATCTCTTTTGGAGCTGAAGCTGATACCGCTCCAGTGTCTTTATTTTATATTGTGTGGTATCCCCACTGTGAAACTATGATTACACCTGCCTTTTTAAAATCATTTTGAACAAACAGATTACGATAACAAGTTTCTTTTAATGATATTATATCATTGAGATTCAAGCTCGTAATTGAATCCCACGAAGACTGGATTAATCTTATCCTGTTAGGTCTCATTTGTTAATCACAATTTGTCTTCAAACATCACTCCTTACATTATTTCACATTTTATCCATCCCGCCAATATCTAAATATCATTTGATATCCTTTTCCATGATGCCCTTCATTTTGCTGAGGCCGTTCAGTTATTCAATCCCCCATGTTGTCGAGCTTCTTGAGAGCTGTTCTACTGCACAGTGTTATCCCATTTCTTTCCTTGTTCATTCAGTTTTCCAACTCATTTGGGAAATTCTGTCCATAAACGAGCACTCTGACAAAAAAGCTGAAGCTGATACTGACCACATCAGTAGCTGGAACTTACACGAGGTAACATTTCTTCAAATCAGAGACAAACACAGAAACTAATTCTGAAACTGCACTTCAGAATTCTAGAAAGCCAGAATCATACAGAACACTAGAGGCACTGTGGCCTGTCATGGTTTCCCAGCCAAATATACACTAAATTTACATCAGTCCCAATTTCCAGCGTTTGGACCATAGCCTTCAATGTTAAACCATTTCAAGTGCTCATCCAATAACTTTTCTGAGTTTTCCCATCTGAATTGCAGGTTCCTATCATTCTCGAGGTGAGAAGATCTTGCCTTGTGTCCCCTCGAAACCTCCTGCCTTTCTGCCTCAAATGATGTTCCCTTGTCATTGGCCTTTGGACGAAACGGTGTATCTGCTTTCTATTCACCCTGCCCATGCCCCTTCCAGTCTAAGAAATCCCTGTCTCATTTATAAAGAAAGCAGCCTGTGCTTATCCAGCCTCCCTCTTCCCAGATAAACTCCCACAGTCCAAGCAACGTTCTGAAAAATTCTTCAATACTATCATATCCTCCCTGTGGTGCTATGACCAGAATTGTACACAATACTCCAACTGTGGCCTAGCCAAAGACATGTACAACTCCAACATCACCTCCCTGCCCTTACAATATTTCCCTCAGCTAATAAAGGCAACTGCCCCATGTGTCTTCTTAACTACACTATTAACCTTATCTTTCAGCTGCAGGGATCTGTTAACAAGCTCCTCAAGATCTTTCCGTTTCTCTGAGCTTCTTCATGTCCCACCATTAATTGAGTGCTCCCTTGTCTTGTTACTTCTGTTAACGCCCATCACTCACACTTACCAGAATTAAATACCATCCCCTGCTTATCTGTCCATTTGATCAATCTGTCTGTATCTCTCTGTCACCTCAGGCTTTATTCCTCACTGAGCACTGTGTCAATATTTGTATCATCCACAAATTTGCCCATCATCCCCAGCTACACGCCACCTGTATCCAAATACACACAAACTCTCACACACACATTCTCCTTTTCACACACGCACGTGCACACTCTCTCTCACATACATGCACACGCGCACATATATCCACACAATGTACAGACACATACGCACAACTGCACACACATGTTAGTACATGACCACATGTACACAACGCTTTCACACTCATGCACTCACCCACTGTCTTTCTCACACACACCCAGGCACACATGCACACATTCTTTCTCTCTCTCTCACACACACACACATATGCACTCACACATACACACACATACAGTCACATACACACACAAACACACACACAAACTACAACATCTTTTTAAGAATATCACAAGCAAGAAGCATCTGGTACAGACCCTGTGGTACATCACTCGATATCCGCCTCTAACTACACAAACAGTCTTCTACCAACATCTCTGACTGGGCAAATATTGGAGCAAACTGACCAATTTAATCTCGATGCCATGCACTTGTCCCTTCATTATCAATCTCCCATGTGGTGCCCTGTCAAAGGCTTTGCTGAAATCCATATAAACAACGTCATTTGCCCTATCTTCATCGATACAGCTGGTCAACTCCACGAAAATCTCCACCAGATTTGTTAAGCATGACCTTCCTCTGACAAGGCCACACTGACTATCCCTAACTGGCATGAACTTTTCCAGATGGATATTAAAATTCTCTCCTTCAGAACTGTTCCCTAACACTGATGCTACACTCACTGGTCTGCTACTCCTGTTCTATCTCTGCCATCCTCCTTGAAAAGTGGAACCACATCAGCTGTCCTCCCGTCCTCTGGCACATCCTCCGTGGGCAGTGAGTATTTAAGCATTTGGGTCAGTGTCACTGTAATTTCCTCACTCATCTCATTGGTTATAGCTCCTCTGCAACTCAAGATTAGTCCACTTTTAAGCTCACCAAACCTACGATACATGGCCACATGTATAAATCTGCTCAAGCGAGACTGAAAGCAAGGTTGTTTATTTTTGCAGTAACCCTTCCCAAAGCTGTTACAGGATGGGTTGGAACTGCAGCCCACCACTCTCTGGATTAGTCACTCTGTTCAGGTGCACATCTTTCCTGATGGATGCAGGAAAAGGTTTGATGCAGCACCCAAACAAGGCAGGAGTGAGGGGGCAGGCCTGCCTGCTTTTCTGATTCCTATCCATTGTGCGAGACTGCACAAACAATGTTTGTGTAGAGCGGTCAGAGACAATTGAGGAATCCCATCCTCAAAGCCCATTTTGGAGACCACATCCCATGTGCGATATCCTTCTCCGGGTACAGGCTGATGAGGCAGGCGTCATCTTTTTTAAATCAACGATGTACTTTATTAATTAAAAATCTATTTGTACAGAAACATAGTCACAAAGGCAGTTCAGTTCTTCACAGTTTCATATCAAATAAACAAACAAAACATTAGTATTCAACTCTATCCAAAACCCCAAAGACCTCTCTTAAAAAAATAATACTAATATTTACATGGAGTTGAGACAGTGGGAGGGTCCAATAACTGAACGGACTTTCCCCACTGCAGATGGCAGCAGCTGCTCCAAGCTTTAGTGCGTCCCTCAGCACGGAGTCCGGGATCTTCACATGTGCCAGCCTGGAACACTCAGTCACGCCCAACTCTCTGTTTTGGAAGACCAACATGCTTTGGGCAGATCAAAGAGCGTACTGCATTGTATTGTTGGTCGTCTCGTTCCGGTTGGTGTTTGTCTTGGTCCCCCGGGAAACAGGCCATCGAGCACAGAGTCCTGCAGCACAGAGCAAGCCTCAGCAAAAACCACTGCATCTTTCTCCAAACTGACATTGCAAAGGCACATGGGGCAGGGGGCACATTTTTGAAGTAATTATTTCAATAGACCTTCGTAACCAATTGCTTATAAAAGTTTTTGTGTACTGTTTATATCCTTGAGCCTATGCTTGGATGAGACTTAGTGGATAATCTGAAGTTCAGATTCTCAGAAATTACGGTGGGAGATTTGTTACCAAGTTGTTTCTGCCATCATATAACTGTAGACAATTCTTTTCGTAAGTAAGGTTAGTATGGATATGGGTTAAATTTTAATTCTTTAACTGCTCCTTAGGGCCTACATGATTAAACCTTACCTACAAAAGTCAGGTCTTGAAAGAGATCTAGCAATTTCATCTCAAACAGACCCTGACCAGATTGTGCATTCTTTGGGCAGTTCTTAGCTTCCACTGTATTGTCCTTGACCACTTCAACAAAACTAATTGGCTTATCTCGTTTCCCCACAGCCTTTTCCTCACCCACAATGCTGTGACTTCAAGTGGTCTACTTTATAACCATGAAAGCATCTGAGCATTTTAATTCTCTTTCTCCCTTAGGGGTTTCCATTTTCTCCTGTGATAAGCCTACTTTACTATCTTCAATGAGGTCTCCTGTTCCCTTACCAACTGAGAATTTCTCTTTTCCCACATTTCTATTCTTCACAAATTGAAATTGATGTTGGAAGAATCATTGATTCATGAACCAAATCATAACCATCAGCCATTTCAGTTGCTAATCTCACCATCTTTAATTTTCTGTGCATTTTCAGCTCCTCAGGAAGTAAATTTTGTGAACTTCTCCAAAGTAATCGTCTCTCGAGGAGCATCATATGATGGATCTAATTTCAATGCCGTTATCAAAATCAAAACTATCAGAATTACTTTGTTTGATCCTTTCAAACTAAATATACATTTGACCACTTCCCTGCTTAGTTCCTGAAATGCTGTCTGTAGACTTCTGGTCCTAGCTCATGTGCACTGAAGATGGCATTTTTTACCTCCTCATACTCCCTGATACCTGCTCTGAATGTGATGCAAATGCCTCACCAGCTCTATCTGCCAACCTTGCTTGAATCAACAATGCACAAATAAAAGGACAGGGTTGACGAAGATAAACCATTTCCAGTGATTGAGGATTCTAGAAGTAGGGAGCAATGACTGAGAATTGGGTCCAGACAAGGTAAGGACTGGAGAGATATGAGGAAGCATTTCTACACACAAAGAGTGGTTAATGTTTAGAAATCTTTTCCACAATGCCAGTGGATGCTGGATAAGTTGGTGATAATAAATATGAGATAGGTTCCTTTTTGTTCTACAAAGGTGTTAAAGGGCTATAGGCCATAAGCTGGTGTGTGGAGTTAGGCCACACTTGGATGGAACAGGCTCGGGAATGCATAACTAACTCATTTTTATATTCCTCACTGGGATGTGGGTGACACTGGCTTATATGAGATGTATTGACCATCCCTAATTGCCCAGAAGTGTTTGGAGCATGCATAGGCCAGGGCAGATAAGAACAACAGCTTCTGTCCCAAAAGAACATTAATGAACCAAATAGATGATTCCCCAAAACAATCGTTGCTAAACTCTTAATTCCAGATGTTTTGCTCAGTTGAGTTTAGATTTTAATTGGTGGGATTCAAACCCAGCTCCCAGAAAATGACCTGGGTTTCTAGATTAATAGTCTTGTGATAACATCGCTACATCATGCCGCCTGACCCCCACCCCGCACCCGTATCGCTAACACTCTGTAAATTGTAATTCTATTGAGGTACGTGAAGGTATACACTGGATTGATAACAACTGATTCACTTTACGTTGATTATTATTAACTTTGAATTGAATTTAATGTCTTTTAAAAAATTAAATCGAAACTATATATTCTTATCACATAGAGTCTGTGTGTGTCTGTGAGTGAGTAATTGCCTTTTTCGTTGTGGTAAATAATTATAATTTGTAGAGTCATAATGTTATATAGAATGGAAACAGACCCATTAATCTAACTCATAGGATCCAAACATGTATCCTAAACCAGTCTATTCCCATTTGCCAACATTTGGCCGAAATCCCTCGGAACCTTTCTTATTCATGTATCCAGGCAGATCACTACCTCCTCTGGCACCTCATTCCATCCATGTACCAAGGGGAATCAGCAAAAAGGGAGGATTCTGGCATATTTCATTTTGATTACACTTTCTGGATTGAAAGAGATCACCCAAATAGCGATGACAGTCGGAGCATCAGGGATTTATGAACATTGAAGGTTTGGAGGGCTTGAAACAGTTTAGAGAGAGGGGAATAGTTTAGAGCTCATAGCAGGTTACACAGAGGGAGCGTATTGATGTGCTGATTTACAAAGAATGGGAGGG
Source organism: Hemiscyllium ocellatum (assembly GCF_020745735.1). NCBI lineage: Eukaryota > Metazoa > Chordata > Chondrichthyes > Orectolobiformes > Hemiscylliidae > Hemiscyllium > Hemiscyllium ocellatum. The sequence continues at coordinate 26,870,127 of NC_083445.1, forward strand.
TTTCAGGGAGTGGGGGAACAACATTTAAAACACATCTGGATGGGTGTGTGAATATGAAGGGTTTGGAGGGATTTGGGCTGGATGCTGGCAGGTGGGACTAGATTGGGTTGGGACATTTGTTCGACATAGACACGTTGTACCGAAGGATCCGTTTCCGTCCTGTCCATCTCTATGAATCCATGACTTTGTGACTCACCACATAAACACAGCGGCTACACAAGCAGGTCAGAGGCTAGAAGTAATGTCACAGGAAGCACCCCTCCTGACTCCTCGCAACCTGGCCATTATTTGTAAGGCACAAGTCAGCAGTGTGATGGAATACTCCCCACTTGCATGGATGGGTACAGCGATACTAAAGAAGCTCAGCACCATCAAAGACAAAGCAACCTGCTCAATGTGCACCATGTCTACAAACATCCTCTCCCTCCACCAATAACGCTCGATCGCATAAGTACGAACCATCTGCAGGCTGCACGGCAGAAACTCAGCAACAATCCTCATACAGCACCTTCCAAATTCATGATGACTGAAATCTTGAACCAAGAACAATACAGTACAGCACCAGGTCCTTTGGCACTCCAAGCCTGCCCTTCGTATTAACACTGTCTCCACTTCCAGGATCTTTACCCTTCTATCACCTTCCTATTTATGGATTCGTACAGGTATTTATTGAATGATGTTGCCGTGTCCGCTCCCACCAACTCCTTTGGCAGTACATTTTGGGCAACCACACTTGGAATTTTGTGTTCAGTTCTGGTCACTTCATTGTAGAAAAGATGTGGAAGCTTTATAGAGTGAACAGAGGAGATTTACCCGAATACTGGCTAGACCGGAGGGCATGTCTTTTGACGAAAGGTTGAGGCAGCCTGGGCTTTTTTTACTGGAGTGAAAAGGGATGAGAGACGGATTAATAGAGGTGTACAAGATGTTAAGTGACGTAGATAGAGTGAACAGAGAGAAACGTGTTCCCATGACAAAAATATCTATCATGGGGGGATATAATTTTAAGGTAATTGGAGGAATTCTTGGGGGGAGATGTCAGAGGTAAGTTCTTTACTCAGAGAGTGGTAGGTGCGAGGTATGAACTGCCAGCAGTGGTTGTAGAGTCAGATATATTAGTGACATTTTAGCGACTCTTGATTAGGCACATGGAGGCTAGTACAATGATGGTTTTGTATGTTAGTCTGATCTTAGAGTAGGATAAAAAAAACAGCACAACGTCGAGGGCTGAATGGCCTCCACTGCGTCGTACTTTTCTATGTTCTATATTGGACAGACATGCAATTGAACATTTGCGAGTGAGGGGTGGAAATGAAGCATTTCTGTTGCAGCATTATTGTTACTCTGCCGTGAAATATGGGAAGTTTGGAAAAGTCAGGTTGCACCTGAACTTCAACAAAACCAGCGGGGAATGTTCCAATGTTGATTGCGTGCAATAGGATAAAGATGTCGAGGTACAATAGCTGACGAAGCCCAGAGAATGTAGAAGAAAAGGCAAGTCCGTCTTACAGGCAGAGCATATGTAATCAAGTTAAGACAGATGTGACTTCAGAAGCTTCGATAATATTTACTTCAATGCATGTCTAACGAATAAGATGGATGGTTTAAGGGGGCTGACTATCACAAGTGGATATGACAACAGAGTTATCAAAAAAATGTTTCATAGAGGGGCAGCACTGGCCGCTCAGTATTCGATGCCATAGAATCTTCAGGCAAAATTTGAAAGCAGCAGTGGCTTCGCATATTTGTCAAAGATGCAATAAGAACAATAATGAAGAATTGTATCTTCGAAGGCTTTTCAATTAAATCCAGATGGTTAGAGCTCAACAATAAACAGGAAAAATCACAGGTGTTATGTATGTACTATAGACGCCCAAACAGTCAGGAAGAGACAGAGTCAGATATGTGGGCACATGTTGCAGATGTGTCAAAATAATACAACAGTGACAGGAGGGAAATTGTTATTCTCAATAGTAACTTGAACAGATAAAATCCAAAAAACCTTAGCGGGCCTATTGTTTTTTTTAAATCCCCCCAGGAGGGCTTCTCAGTTCAACTTGCAGTAATTCAACGAAGAGAGTGGATGGTACCAAACAAGTGGGAGAAGTGTCAGTCGGAGAGTATTCCAGGGAAAGTGAACTTCAAACTATAGGATATAAGGTACTCTTATGAAAAGGGCTGTTACATCAAAGGAGACCATTATTTCATCCTCGTCGATCTTAGTGGCTTTGATGGTTTTCAGGAATTCTTGGGTCGAGTGGATGGAGTGGCGTGAGTCTTCTCCTAAGTGTTTTAGTTTTTGGTATAGCTCTTTGGTCAATCTGTAAGTTGGTGTTCCAGATAGCACGACTATGGGTCTGAGGGAGGCTCATGGTTTATGACTTTTGGGTAATCATAGAAGCCTGATGTGTTGGATCTGTCTGGTTTCATTTATTTGAAGTCATTCTTCTTTATTTTTTTCTCCCAATTTCTGAAGGTTTTGGAGAAGGGCTGTGATTCGGTTCTCTACTTGTGGGGTCGGGTCTATCGCCACTTGTTGGTAAGTGTTGGCATCTGCAAGTAGTGTGTTCGCTTTTTCAAAGTAGTGTATTTGATTTAAATTGGCTGTCAAGTATCCTTTGCCTGCAGGTAGGATAACAATGTTCTTATCCTTTTTTTAATCTTTCCGTATTTTCCTTCCTTGTGTATTGAGTGTGTTTCAATCATTTTGTCTGCTTAATGTTGGTGTGATTACCCCTCTGATAGTTTACTCTGTTTCTTCTGTGAGTTGGTTGTCTTTTAGTGTTGTTTCTAATGCTGTTTAGAAATCTTTCTTGTCCGCATCCATAATCCTCTTACTGAGACGGCTTTTTCAGTGTCTGTCATGGGTCAGTCAGATAAGTCTTTTTTAATCCATGCTTCTGTGTTTTCAGTGTTGCTACTTTGTATAAGTTTGTCTAGTTTTTTTTCTGCAGGTGTAGTTTCTTTTCATTTTCGGTGATGTCGCTGTCTAATATCGATGGCTTGTTGTACTCGGTCTGTCCATTCATGGCCTTTTGCATGATAAAGTAAAGATTTTTGATGAAACATTTCCTGGTTGTATTTATGGAGGCTGTTTAGAGCATCATTAATCATTTCTCTCAGCATTCTGCGGCCGTTTTGCTCTGCCTATCTTTTGGTTAGTGGGGTGTATTGATGACTTTTGTATTTAAGGCATTTAGGTAGTACCTGTTTTCTTCGTCATTTGTGCAGGAAGTACAACTGTGTGCAGGTGACACTGTCGGATGGCATTCCTTTCCCAATTTTGGGCCATTTCACTAAAGAGGAGGAAAACAACAACAAACTGCCATTCCTGGATGACACAGTCGAGTGAACAGCCAATGGGGAACTTCAAACCAGCGTCTACAGAGAAAACAAAACACATATGAACCAAATATGAACTGCAGAAGCAATTATCCCAACATCCAGAAGCAAAGCTCCATCAGAGCAATATTTCAATGAGCGAACACACAATGCAGCACCGAGGAACTACGCAGAGCAGAGGAAAATCACATATTATCCATTCAAAAAGAATAGGTACCCAGTGAACACAGTCAGCTGATTTCTTAACAACAAACCCAAACAAGCAGACAAAACACATCCAAGACCCTTGGCTACTCTCCCCTACATCAAAGACATCTCAGAAATGACTGCCAGAAAACTCAGATCCCTTGGCATCATGGTAGCCCACAAACCCACAAACATAATAAACCAGCAGCTAATGAACTTGAAAGAACCTATACAGACAACAAACAAAATTAATGTCAGTTACAAAATACCTGTAACAAACATTTCATGGGACAAGCAGGCAGCTACAAGGATACAAGAACGTCGACTAGCCACAAAAGGGTATGACCCTCTCTCACTAGTATCCTTACATCCAGTTAAGGAAGGACACCACTTCGACTGGGACAGCACATCCATCCTAGGACAAGCCAAACAGGGGCATGCATGAGAATTACTAGAAGCATGGCATTCCAACCAGAACTCTATCAACAAACATGTCGAGTTAGACCCCATCTACCACCCCTGGGAAAAAGAGCAGGAAATGACATCACCACAGGAAGCAACATCACCAATCCAAAGAACCCAACCAGATAAATAGAAAGCAAGAATCATCAGCAGTGCTTCGTCTGGAGGCCCACTGAAGTTATTACCTAGTAAGGTGATGAAACGTCTGGAAATGAACTTACCAGCTCAGCAAGCAAACCTACATCCATGTTCCACCCTCTGATGCCCATTAGGTACTTTTTAAGTTTTTTCCCCTCTCAACATACACCTATATCCACTGACACCACCAGCTGAGGAAAAGACCTTGACTATTCGCCATCTTAATGACCCTCATGTTTTTACAAAACTCAATGAGGTCATCCAGAAAATAATTGCAGGTGGATGTCATTGCTCTAAACTGTTGCTGAAGAAATGTGTAACTGGGAGAAGAAACATAGCTGGGTTAGCATTAAAGCAATTGTCTCCCTCCAACCACCAAATCCCCACCCCCATCCCACAGAGGAAATTGAAAATTGCAACTTGACGATCCCAACGCAGAAGGTCTGTTTGAGGATTCTCCCGATTTGTGCTTCTTCCGGAGAGGCCACAGTCAGGCGTTTACCACAGACCCTCCTCAATGGGCTCATCTGATTGATTCACCCTGAGGCTGAATAAATTCCAAACGTGTTAAGACCCGAACTTACTTCCTCGATCCTGCTTGTGTTTCAGGAAATGCGATGAATGTAACCATGAAATGAAATGGTCTGGGGCAGCCATTTCAATTCATTGTACCGGGGATCGAATGGTGCATGTACCCTGTCATTTCTCCCTGTCTCCATCTTTGACCCTGAATGAAGGAAGCACAGAGAGAGAGAGAGAGAGAGAGAGAGAGAGAGAGAAAGTAAAAGTGAAATAGAGAGGGAGAGACAAGCAAGTGAGAAAAAAAAGAGTGATGATGGAGGGATACTCTACTGATACTGCAGAGTCAACATAGGTGTTCTCAATGATTGGAAGGACAACAGGATGCTTAGAAGAACAGAGCGATTTTGGGGTGTTTGTCCAAATTTCTCTGAAGGTGACAGGCAGGGCTGATTAGTAGGCTAGCTCAGAGGTCAGTGCTGGCACCACATTTATGTACAGTAGACATCAGAGACTTGGGCGAAAGACGTGAAAGAACTCCAGTCAAGTTTGTGGATGGCACAAAAATGCGTTGGAAGGCCAGTGATGAGGATGCTTCGGGTAATAAACAGGTTAAACGAGGGGGCCAGGACTTATCAATTAGAATATAATTTGGGAAAGTGTAAGGTTGTGCAATTTAGCAGGAAGAACAGCGGAGAACAATAGAATGCCTTGATATCAACCAAGTATCCTAGAATTGGGCCTGAGGGTATACAGGCCTCAGATTCCATCTGACCCCAGTCATCTGAAGCATGACACACTGATGAAATCTATTTGTCACTGATTAGCCAAATACTGGCCAAAACATTTCTTTTGCCTGTGAAAGTAATGTTTGAATGTAACAGACTGATGTAATTTCAATTCTGTTGGATTCTTCAATACCACATTTAACATGCAGAGTTGTTATACACCCCGTGGGATCACATGACCATTGATACATCAGGTCCACATGTCTATATGAGAACAACATGCATGTCATGGCTATCAATGCAGGCACTTTGTCAGGAAAATCAACGGAACATCAACGAATTTGGGGATTCATCATGCTCATTTCCTGTGAACAAAACAGAGAGAGCTAATTGCTTTCTGCTTAAATATAACTTATTTCAAGCTAATAGAAATTCTTAGCCACTAACTTGCAAACACATGCGAGGATGAAGATGACAGTCCTGTACTGAGGCAATGAACAAACTGTTTTTCTCTTCCCATGAAACAATAGGACTGTAAGGATACTGTTCTGATTTTGTTTTAAAGAATGTTTAATGTTGAATGTAATAGTTTAATTTCCTGACAGCATGGCTACTAAGCTGTCCTGAAAAGAATTCACATACCAATTCACTTAAAAGACTGGTTTCGATGATATCAAGCCTTCCCTATATCCTGGGAATGGTTCAGCCGTTTCCCCTTTCCAAAACATCATGGAGGGAGAGAGAAATCTGGGAGGGATCAGCATTCTGCATTTGGAGCAAACATCAGCTTGTGACTAAAACGGCCAAATACAAAGTCTCAATTTTGAGATGACAAGTCTGCATTTCTTAAACTGACTTTTTTCCATTCTTCCAAGTTCAGGAAAACAGGAAATAGAAAGAATGAGAAGAAAAGATACCGAAACAGTTAAACAACACTTTTTTTTAAATATAAAAGCAATGATCTTTGACAATTAATATGAGACACTTAGATAGGGAATGAGTAGTCAATGATAGTTTTACTGATTTAGAACTTTTCAAAAATAAGTATTGTTATGAAGGTGTAGGCGTTTACTGTCCCTTTAAGAGTGACAGCAAGCTGGCAAGGACTTAAAAAGCACAGAGTCTGCTGAAAAATGTAAAAATGTAACATTTGGCTGTGAAACAAATAGCTGATCTGAGTTGCTACAGTACACAACAAATTCGAATTTGGCCAATCAGTTCAAATTATACTCCAAGATATCAAAATCAAATCGAAGTTGAATTTTACTGTTTTGATGACATCAAACCAATGAGACATTTCTGATGTTTTGTGGTAAAAAAAATCATACAGTTTTAACAGTTCACGAGAGCATCAAAGAGCACCATACTGTCTCAGACGCTCTCTCTGAAAGGTGCCTTTTCATGTGAGATCTGTGCAGCAGAACACCGAAGACAAGACAACAATGGAAAACCTATGGAGGAAAATACAACGGGAAGGCCGACAGCTGGCGGGTTTTGAAATGTGTTTTTTTTAAAACTTAATCGGGATTTTATCAGATGTGTATATTGTTGTCGCGTTGGAGGTAGATAAATCAATCAGGCAAAGGAGATTTAATATTCTCCTTTTTCTTGGAGTTAAGAAATAACTTGTAACTATTTTTCTTTTAGAAATGGTATTTGAGGTAGTTCTTTGTCACTCATACCTTTACAGACTACGAGGTAAGGTGATCTGTTCTGTGGTTCTGGACTAAATTAGCAGAGGATTTACCCGGTTTTGTAACAGTATGGAATTTTATTTTCAGCTCAGATGACCGGTGATTGCAAGCGGAGAGTTCAGAAATGGTTACTTGTCACCAGCAAAGGGGAGAATTAACATGTCCAGATTTTCTATGGATGCACGAAAAGTTCCAGAAGATTAGATCTATTTGTTATTTCCTTGTGTGAGGTGGACATCACCAACTGAGGCAGCATTTAATGGCTATTCCAAGATTTATTTTAATTCATTTGTGTGTCATGGTCATCATTGGTTGGGTCAGCATTTATCATCTGTCTCGTTGCCATCTAGAAGGTGGTGGTAAAGTGCTTTCCTGAACTGCTGCAGTCCATATGCTGTCGTATATCTGCAGCAAATTCCAGGATTTTGACCAAGCAACACTGAAGGAATGACGATATATTTTTAAGTCAAAATGGTGAGTCGCATGGAGGGAAAATAACAGGGGGCAGCATTCCCATGTATCTCCTTCCACTAGCCATCTGGATGGAAATGGTCAAGGGGTGTGCTGTCTGTGAATCTTTGGTGATATTCTGCAGTACATCTTGTAGATAGGACACACTGCTGCTACTAAGTGTCAGTGGTTGAGGGGGTGGAAGTTTCTGGAATGTGCTGCTGATCAAGCAGGTTGTTTTGTCGTCAGAAGCATAAGTTTCATGATTAATGCATTACAACTCATGTCATAAAGACAGAAACCCCAGAAATCTATTGAATAGTTTGTGGGAAGATGCTGGAAGAAAGCGCTGGGTGCGACGTTCCACAAGAGGAACTATCAGAGGGGTACCTTGATTTAGTAACTGCCTCTCTCCACAGCTAAACCCACATGGACGTAAGGAGCAGAATGACTAGTTTTAGGTACAGGCCCATGCTATTGTCCAGTCAGTGAAGCACACACCGCAGCAAAACCTGTGATGGGTGCCATTTGTCACTACTACTCAAAACTGTGCAGAATTTCTTGAAATCTCTAAATCATGTGGCAGCACATAGGGCATTGGTCACTTGTGGCTTCAACGGCCGAGTTAGACCCGAGAACAAAACACAAGTCATACATATAATGGTAGAACACCACAAGAGGCAAAGAAGTTGTTTAGGAGTTGCACAAATAACGTCACATCAATGACGTTCAGAGCTGATCAAACCTCTGGCAGTGACCAAGCTTTCAAAATGACAATCTCCACCGAACTGAAAATGTTGACTCAGTTTCCCTCTCAGCAGATACTGCCTGGTTTTTCTCCCGCAATCTCTGCATTTCCATGGCGTTAGCCTCACACACCATATTAACAGTGTACAAAGGTTTTGCAACCATAACATCACGTGTCCTGTCAAGGGATGACAAAATCTGAAATCAGGAGAAAAGCTGGTGCCAGAGTATTATCATTCAACATAACCATCAAACCACAAGAAATAGGAACAGGTCGAGGCCGTTCAGCCCCTCCAGCTTGCTCTTCCATTCAATCAGGTTAGCATGGAGATTTGCCCCCTTCCATTAAAGCAGACTTCACACTGGTAAAAAGGGAGCATGGAGAATATGTAAGTGACAGAGTAAATAGAAAGTTTGATTGGGAAGGATCTGTATGTGAAGGTAACACATCCATTAAAAAAGAAAGACAAGACAGAGTCAGAGTATGTAGTAACTCTGAAGAACTAAATTGCATTTATTTCAATGTTAGGGGTCTTATCGATAAGGCTAATGAACTCAGGATATGTTCAAGGACATGGGATTTGGACATCATAGCTGTCACAGAAACCTGGCTGAGAGATGAACAAGACTAGCAGGTCAATGTTCTGGATTTTAGATGTTACAAAAAAGGAAACAAGAAAGGAGGGCTGGGTCGGGGAGTGGCGTTTTTGAGCAAGGAATGCCTTACCTATGTAACTGGAGAACATATTTCTGAAATTTCGCCCAGGGACAACATATGTGTCGAGATTAGAAATTAAAAAAAGTAAAGATCACCTTGATGGGATTGTAGTAGAGGCTCCCCAATAGTCAGAGAGAGATTGGAAAACAAATATGTAGGAGGGATCTCAGATATATAAGGGGATCTCAGATATGTAAGGGGATCTCAGATATGTAATGGGACCTCAGATATGTATGGGGACATCAAGTATGTAAGGGGATCTCAGATATATAAGGGGATCTCAGATATGTAAAGGGGCCTCAGAAATGTAGGGGGATATCAGATATGTGTAAGCACAATAAAGTTGCAATAATGTGGGATTTAAATTTTCCAAACATTGACTGGGAGTACCATAGTGTTAAAGGTCTTGATGTGAAAAATGCGTTCAAGACTATTTTCCATCAATATGTGAATGACCCTACTAGAGAAGCAGCCAAACTAGATCATCATTCGAGCAATACGTCAGGGCAGGTGACTGAAGTCAGAGTGAGGGAACGCTATGGGTCTAGCGATCATAATTCTATTATGTTCAAAATAGTTATGGAAAAGGATAAGCCTTCCATAAAAGTTAAAGTTTTTAACTGGAGTAAGACAAATTTTAATCGTGAAACACGAACTATCATAATCTGATTGGAGTAGACTCTTTGCAGAGAAAAGGACGTGTGCCCAGTGGGAGGCTTTCAAGAATGTGAGACGAGAGTTCAGAGATATTATGTTCCTGTTCGAGTGAAGGGTAGGGCAGTTAAGATTAAGGAATAATGGATAAATAACGATATTGACATTCCAGTGAAGAACAAAAGAAAATCATATTTTAGATATAGACAAATTGGTTTAATTACAAAGGGATCTTGATCAAATAGGTCAATCAGCTGAAAATGGCAGATGGAGTTCAGTCTGGATAAATGTGAAGTATTATATTTTGGTACAATAAACAAGGATAGGGTTTATACAATAATCATCAGGCCATGCGTAGTGTTGTAGAACAGAGGGACCTAGGGCTTCAGGTACACGGTTCTTTGAAGTTTACATCACATACAGACATTGGTTAAAAAGACATTTCGTATGCTTGTATTTGTTTAGGTCTTTAAACATAGAAGTTGGGAAGTCATGTTGAGATTGAACAGGACATTGATGAGACCTCTTCCAGAATATCGTGTACAGTTCCGGTCACCCAATTATAGGAAGGATATCATTAAGCTGGAGAGGGTTCAGAAGACATTTACCAAGCTGTTGCCAGGCATGCAGGCTTGAGATACAAAGAAAAGCTGGATAGGCTGGGACATTTTTCTCTTGGAGCATAAAAGGTAGTGAGGCGTATAGATAGAGTTAATGGTCGTGTTCTTTTCCTCTGGTTTTCCTCTGCACCACTCTGGTTTCCAGTATCTGCAGTCCCCACTTTTGCCGAGATTCTCTCTCAGCACTGCCATGATGTATTTCCCAATCAAAAACACCTCTCCTCATTCTTTCTTGCGCCACCTTCTACCTTAACTATAAACAAATATTGGGGCTTGATTTTAGAGTTCCATAACAAACTGGTTCTGATGAAGGGTCCCTGGACTTGAAACATTACCTCTGTTTTCCCTCCATAGACATTGCCAGACCTGTTGAATTTATCCAGCAATTTTGGTTGTGTTCTCCCCAGTTTAGTTCACGTTATTTCTTCAGCTCTTTTCTCCTGCTATGACAGCATTGTTCGGATATATCTGCTATTGACCCATTTAATTGTTGTCAATAATGACACTGCACTGCCTGAAGCCATCTCCAGATGCCATCTTTTCCTGCTCATTTCTTCAAGAATCCGCTTGGATAAACATGAGCAGCTATCGGGAAGCAGGATGTGAGGAAGTGAATTCCGAGGTAACTATGGGAGGGGGTGAATTTGTAATGGATATTGGTGTGCTCCTTTCTCCTGAACTAGAATCACAGAAATCAGGAATGGGAAAAGTTAGAAATGGATGAGTTGGCCATGAAAGAAGCAGAGAAATTGGAAGTAATTTGACTTTCTTTTCTCATTCTGGCAAGAGCAAGAAGAGCACAAATTGATTCACTGATATATTGAACAAAGCTGTGGGTGGAGCTTGAACTTGTTCTGGAAAAACGAATATTCCACAGATTCCAAAAAGAGACAGATACAGCTGGGACGGTGCAGGGAGACAGAACCATCCCTTTAACATGGAGATAGTGAGTCAAGTTAAAGAAAAAAATTACAAATTAGCTCGACCTGGCAAAAGTGGATGTTGATGGAGGGGGACTGTTCAGGGCTCTTATTGAGGGACAAGTGGAAACAAATTCAGACCATCTGATGGCAGACAGATGTCCAGAGGGATTGCTCAACTATGATAACAATGAGGCAGCTAGAGATAAAAAAAATTGGAAATAGTACATTTAACTTAAAGATTAAGAAGATTTATGATTTCCACTAAAACCTCAAACTTTTTCTTCCTGTCATGATCATTTCTGTGTCACCTTATTGTAAAACAATTAAGCTCAGCATAGAATCAGATGAGCTGGAAGGTTCATTTCCTCACCCTACTCGGTAACATGATTACCGAACCTCTGGTGAAGTGCAAGTGTTATGTCCTGCTTTCTACTTATGTGTTTAGATTAGTCACGGAGCCATAGAGATGTACAGCACAGAAACAGTCCCTTTAGTCCAACCCATCCCTGCTGATCAGATATCCCAAACCAATCTTGTCCCACCTGCCAGCACCCAGCCCATATCCCTCCAAACACTTCCTGTTCATATACCCATCCAATGCCTCTTAAATGTTGCAATTGTACCAGCCTTCACCACTTCCTCTGGTAGCTCAATCCATACACACACAACCCTCTGTTAAAATGTTTGCCCTTAGGTCTCTTATATCTTTCTCTTCTCACCCTAAACATTTGCCTGCTGGCTCTGGGCTTCCTCACCCCAGGGAAGAGATTGGTCTATTTACCCTATCCATGCCCCTCATGATTTTATAAATCACAAACACTCCTGGATAAACAGCCCTAGCCTATTCAACCTCTTCCTATAGCTCCAATCCCCCTACCCTGGCAACATCCTTGTAAATTTTTGTGAACCCTTTCAAGTTCCACAACACCTTTCCGATAGGAAAGAGACCAGAATAGAACACAATATTCCAAAAGTGTCCGAACCAATGTCCTGCACAGTGACAACATAACCTTTCATTTCCTGTACTCAATCTTTGACCAATAAAGAAAAAGCTTAGCGAACGCCTTCTTCACTATCCTATCTACCTACTCCACTTTCAAGGAGCTATGAACCTGCACTCCAAGGTCTCTTTGTTCAGTAACACTCCCTAGGACATTACCATTAAATGTATAACTCCTGCTAAGATTTGCTTTCTCAAAGTGTAGCAGCTAGCATTTATATAATTTAAACTCCATCTGCCACTCCTCAGCCCATTGGCCCATCTGATCAAAATCCCATTGGAATCTGAAGTAACCTTTGCTGTCCACTACACCTCCAATTTTGGCATCATCTGCAAATGTACTAACTATTTCTCTTCTAGAACATAGAACAGTACAGCACAGAACAGGCCCTTCAGCCCATGATGTTGCGCCAACCACTGATTCTCATGTATGCACCCTCAAATTTCTGTATCCTGAAGCATGTTCAGTAGTCTCTTAAATGTCCCCAATGACCTCGCTTCCACAACTGCTGCTGGCAACGCATTCCATGCTCTCACAACTGTGTAAAGAATCCACCTCTGACATCCCCTCTATACTTTCCTCCAACCAGCTTAAAACTATGATCCCTCGTGTTAGTCATTTCTGCCCTGGGAAATAGTTTCTGGCTATCGACTCTATCTATGCCTCTCATTATCTTGTAAACCTCAATTAGGTCCCCTCTTCTCCTACTTTTCTCCAATGAAAAAATTCCAAGCTCAGTCAACCTCTCTTCATAAGATAAGCCCTCCAGTCCAGGCAGCATCCTGGTAAACCTCCTCTGAACCCTCTCCAAAGCATCCACATCTTTCCTATAATAGGACGATCAGAACTGCTCGCAGTATTCAAGTGCGGTCTAACCAAAGTTTTATACATCTGCAACAAGATCTCACGACTCTTAAACTCAATCCCCTGTTAATGAAATCCAAAACACCATATGCTCTCTTAACAACCCTGTCCACTTGGATGGCCATTTTAAGGGATCGATGTATATGCACATCAAGATCCCTCAGTTCCTCCACACTGCCAAGAATCCTATCCTTAATCCTGTACTCAGCTTTCAAATTCGACCTTCCAAAATGTATCACCTCGCATTTGTCCAGATTGAACTCCATCTGCCACCTCTCAGCCCATCTCTGCATCCTGTCAATGTCACGCCGCAGCCTACAGCAGTCCTCGAAACTGTCAATGACATCTCCAACCTTTGTATCATCTGCAAATTGCTGACCCATCCTTCAATCCCCTCATCCAAGTCATTAATAAAAATTACAAACAGAAGAGGCCCAAGGACAGAGCCAAATAGAACACCACTCACCATAGAACGTAGAACATAGAACAATACAGCACGGAACAGGCCCTTCGGCCCACAATGTTGTGCCGAACATTTGTCCTCGTGAAAGCACCTATCCATGTACCTATCCAATTGGTGCTTAAAGGTCACCAATGATTATGACTCTGCCACTCCCTCAGGCAGCACATTCCATGCCCCCACCACTCTCTGGGTAAAGAACCTACCCCTGATATCCCTCCTATTCCTTCCACCCTTCACCTTAAAATTATGTCCCCTTTTAAAACTGTTGTACCCTGGGAAAAATTCTCTGACTGTCTACTCTATCTATTTCCCTGATCAACTTATAAACCTCTATCAATTCACCCCTCATCCTTCGCCGTTCCAATGAGAAAAGGCCTAGCACTCTCAATCTATCCCCGTACAACCTATTCTCCATTCCAGGCAACATCCTGGTAAATCTTCTCTGCACCCTCTCCAAAGTTTGCACATCTTTCCTAAAATGAGGAGACCAGAACTGCACACAGTACTCCAAATGTGGCCTTACCAAGGTCCTATACAGCTGCACCATCACCTCACGACTCTTGAATTCAATCCCTCTGCTAATGAACGCTGATACACTATCGGCCTTCTTACAAGCTCTATCCACCTGAGTGGCAACTTTCAAAGATCAATATATCTAAGTCCCTTTGCAGCTGACAACAGCCCTCCTCACTATCCACAACTCCACCAATCTTTTTATCATCTGCAAATTTACTGACCCACCCTTCGGCTCCCTCTTCCAAGACATTAATAAAAATTACAAACTGCAGAGGACCCAGAACTGATCCCTGTGGAACTCCACTTGTAACTGGGCTCCAGGGTGAATATTTACCATCTACCACCACTCTGACTTCGACCGGTCAGCCAGTCCTCTATCCAACTGGCCAAACTTCCCACTGTCCCATGCCTCCTGACTTTCCGCATAAGCCTACCATGGGGAACCTGATCAAATGCCTTACTAAAATCCATGTACACTACATCCACTGCTCTATCCTCATCCACATGCTTGGTCACCTCCTCAAAGAATTCAATAAGACTTGTAAGGCAAGACCTACCCCTCACAAATCCATGCTGGTTGTCCCTAATCAAGCAGTGTCTTTCCAGATACTCATAAATCCTATCCCTCAGTACCCTTTCCATTACTTTGCCTCCCACCAAAGTAACACTAACTGGCCTGTAATTGCCAGGGTTACCCCATTCCCTTTTTTGATCAGGGGCACAACATTCGCCACTCTCCAGTCCCCTGGCACCACCCCCATTGACAGTGAAGACGAAGAGATCATTGCCAACGTTATGCAATTTCCTCTCTTGCTTCCCACATAATCCTAGGATATATCCCATCAGGCACGGGGGACTTGTCCATCCTCAGATTTTTAAAAATGCCCAACACATCTTCCTTCTTAACAATTATCTCCTCTTGCTTACCAGTCCGTTTCATACTCTCCTCTTCACCAATACGGTCCCTCTCATTTGTAAATACTGAAGAAAAGTACTCATTCAAGACCTCTCCTATCTCTTCCAATTCAATACACAGTCTCCCACTACTGTCCTTGATCGGAACTACCCGCGTTCTCGTCATTCTCATGTTTCTCACATATGGATAAAAGACCTTGGGGTTATCCTTGATCCTACCCGCCAAAGATTTTTCATGCCCTTTTAGCTATCCTAATCCATTTCTTCAGCTCCCTCCTGGCTCTCCTGTATCCCTCCAACGCTCTGTTTGAATCTTGGTTCCTCAACCTTATGTAAGCCTCCTTCTTCCTCCTTACAAGATATTCAACCTCCGTCATCAACCAAGGTTCCCTCACACGACCATCTCTTTCCTGTCTGACAGGTACATAAATATCATGGACACGTCGTATCTGTTCCTTGAAAAAGTTCCACAATTCAACGACATCCTTCGCTGACAGCCTGTGCTCCCAATTTATGCTCCTCAGATCCTGTCTTGCAGCATCGTATTTTCCCTTCCCCCAATTGTAAAACCTACCCTGTTGCACGCACCTATCTCTCTCCATAACCAAGGTGAAAGTCACAGAATTTTGGTCACCATCACCAAAATGTTCACCCACTAACAAGCCCATCACTTGTCCCGGTTCATTACCGAGTACCAAATCCAATATGGCCTCCCCTCTGGTCGGACAATCTACATACTGAGTTAGAAAAGCTTCCTGGACACTGCACAAACACAGCCCCGGCCAATCCACTTGATCTAAAGAGCTTCCAATCAATATTTGGGAAGTTGAAATCGCCCATGACTACTACCCTGTGGCTTCTGCACCTTTCCAAAATCTGTTTCCCAATCTGTTTCTCCACATCTCTGCTGCTATTGGGGGGCCTATAGTAAACACCCAACAAGGTGACTGCTCCTTTCCTATTTCTGACTTCAGCCCATACTACCTCCAAAGGCAGATCACCCTCGAAATGTCTGTCTGCAGCCGTTATACCATGTCTAATTGCAACGCCACACCCCTTCTTTTACCACCCCCCCCCCAATCTTACTGAAACATCTGTAACCAGATGCAAATGTGTTGCTGGTCAAAGCACAGCAGGCCAGGCAGCATCTCAGGAATAGAGAATTTGACGTTTCGAGCATAAGCCCTTCATCAGGAATAAGAGAGAGAGCCAAGCAGGCTGAGATAAAAGGTAGGGAGGAGGGACTAGGGGGAGGGGCGATGTAGGTGGGATAGGTGGAAGGAGGTCAAGGTCCTTGAAGAAGCTCTCTTCCTCCCTCAACAAATCACCCTCACCTTGACCTCCTTCCACCTATCCCACCTCCATCGCCCCTCCCCCTAGTCCCTCCTCCCTACCTTTTATCTCAGCCTGCTTGGCTCTCTCTCTTATTCCTGATGAAGGGCTTATGCTCGAAACGTCGAATTCTCTATTCCTGAGATGCTGCCTGGCCTGCTGTGCTTTGACCAGCAACACATTTGCAGCTATGATCTCCAGCATCTGCAGACCTCATTTTTCACTCGAAGATTTTAACCTACTGCGAATCCTCTTACAAGGATGCCTTCCTTGAAGAAGCTCTCTTCCTCCCTCTACAAGATCACCCTCACCTTGACCTCCTTCCACCTATCCCACCTCCATCGCCCCTCCCCCTAGTCCCTCCTCCCTACTTTTTATCTCAGCCTGCTTGGCTCTCTCTCTTATTCCTGATGAAGGGCTTATGCTCGAAACGTCGAATTCTCTATTCCTGAGATGCTGCCTGGCCTGCTGTGCTTTGACCAGCAACACATTTGCAGCTGTGATCTCCAGCATCTGCAGACCTCATTTTTTACTCGAAGATCTGTAACCAGGAACCTCCAACAACCATTCCTGTCCCTCTTCTATCCACATTTCCGTGATGGCCGCAACATCGTAGTCCCAAGTACCGATCCACGCCTAAAGTTCACCCACCTTATTTCTGATACTCCTTGAGTTGAAGTATACACACTTGAGCCCATCTCTGTGTCCACAAGTATTCTCTGTCAGTGCTACCTTCTCCACAGCCTCCCTACATTCTTGGACATCCTTAAAAACAGCTAACCTACTTGCTGGACTACAAGTCTGGATCCCATCCCCCTGCCAAATTAGTTTAAACCCCCCCGAAGAGTGCTAGCAAACCTACCCCCAGGATATTGGTGCCCTTCTGGTTCAGGTGCAACCTGTCCTGCTAGTACAGGTCTCACCTTCCCCAGAATACAGTCCAATTGTCCAAATACCTGAAGCCCTCCCTCCTACACCATCCTTGCAGCCACACGTTCAACTGCACTCTCTCCCTATTCCTTTCCTCACTGTCACGTGGCACCGACAACAACCCAGAGATGACGACTCTGTCCGTCCTCGCTTTTAGCTTCCAGCCTAACTCCGAGCTCCTGAATGACCTCCCCACCCCTCTTCCTACCTATGTCGTTGGTGTCAATGTGCATCACAACTTCTGGCTGCACACCCTCCCCCTTAAGGATCCTGAAGGCACGGTCCAAGACGTCTCAGACCTTGGCACCCGGGAGGCAACAAACCATTCGATAGTCGCGCCCATATCCACAGAACCGCCTATCTGTCCCTCTAACTATAGAGTTTCCTATAACTAGTGCTCTCCACCCCTCCCTCTTTCCATTTTGGGCCTCAGAGCCAGACCTTGTGCCAGAGACCTGGTCACTGCAGCTTACCCCTGCTAGACTGTCCCCCCCAACAGTATCCAAAGCGGTATACTTATTATTGAGGGGAACGACCACAGGGGATCCCTGCACTGCCTACTTCCTCCCCTTCCCACCTCTAACTTTACCCAGCTACTTCTGTTCTCTGACGTAACTATGTCCCTGTAGCTTCTATCATACTCTGGAATAATCCTCAGTTCATCCAACTCCAGCTCCAGTTCCCTAACCCGGTCAGTGAGGAGCTGGAGCTGGCTACACTTCCTGCAGGTGAAGTCAGCAGGAGCATCGGTGGTCACCCCGACCTCAAACATCCTGCAGGAGGAACATTGCACTGCCTGCGCTGCCATAACTCTACACTTAGTCTCCAAAACAAGAACAATAAGTAGCTTACTTGTTCAGCCGACTGAGTCCTTTTTATTAGGTTAGGGGAGGAGGGAGGGTGGGAGACACTACACGTGTAGTGTCTCGGGTTCCTTCTCCACTCAAACCTCTTACCTTCCCAGAAGCCTCTGTTGACGACTTCTGTGTTCCCGCTCCTAGTTGAAAAAAACACAGACTGCAAAAAGAAAAATGTAATTTTAAACTGGTCTCCGCTTACCTCCCAGCTCCCCTCTCTGTGCGCCCGCTGTAGCACTGAGGTTGAAAACTCGGAGGTACGGGCTTTTAAATCAAACTTCTTACTTTCCCAGAAGCCTCTGTTGATGATTTCTGGGTTCCCGCTCCTAGTTTAAAAAAACACAGAATGCGAAAATAAAAATGTTAATTTAAACTGGTCTCCACTTACCTTCCGACTCCCCTCTCTATGCGCCCGCTGTAGCACTTCCGGGCACAATATTTTCCTTCTCCTACCACTCCTACCTGTCTTCTGTTGGCCAGCCAATTCTGTATCCAGACAGCTAGGTTTCCCTGTATCTCATTCCGCCTGACCTTCTGAATGAGCCTACCATGGGGAACCTTATCAAATGCCTTGCTGAAGTCCATATACACTCCATCCACAGCTCGACCCTCATCAAATTTTCTAGTCACATCCTCAAAGAACTCGATAGGTTTGTGAGGCATGACCAGCCCCTCACAAAATCGTGTTGACTGCATTTAATCAAGCCATGCTCTTCAAGATGGTCATCAATCCTATCCCTCAGAATCCTTTCTAACACCTTGCAGACGACAGATGTGAGACTTACTGGTCTGCAATTGCTGGGGATCTCCCTATTTCCTTTCTTGAAGAGAGGAATTACATTTGCCTCTCTCCAGTCCTCAGGTACGAATCCAGTGGAGAGCGAGGATGCAAAGACCTTCGCAAGTGGCAAAACAATTGCATTTCTTGTTTCCCAAAGCAGCCGAGGACAAATCTGCTCCGGGCCTGGCGACTTGTCAATCTTAATGTTTGACAAAATTTTCAGCACATCAGCTTCCTCGATCTCTATCCATTCCAGCATGCACACCTGCTCTTCAAAGGTTTCATTCACTACAAAGTTCATTTCTTTTGTAAAGACATAATCAAAAAACTCATTTAGGGCTACCTCCTCAGACTCCACACACAAATTCCTTACGCTATCCCTGATCGGCCCTACTCTTTCTTTGACCATTCTCTTATTCCTCACAGAAGTGTAAAATGCTTTTGTGATCTCCCTAATCCGTTCTGCCAAGCCTTTCTCGTGCCCCCTCCTGGCTCTCCTCAGACCATTTTTGAGCTCCTTCCTTGCCTGCTTGTAATCCTCTCGAGCTGAACTTGACCCTAGTTTCCTCCACCTTATGTAAGCTACTTTTTTCCTTTTGACGAGAAGCTCCACCGCTCTCGTCATCCAAGGTTCCTTTATCTTATCACTTCTTGCCTTTCTCATAGGGACATATTTTTTCATCACTTGCAACAACTGTTCCTTAAACAATCTCCACATGTCTATAGTGCCTTTACCATGGAACAATTGCTCCCAATCCATGCTTCCTAACTCAGGTCTAATCGCATCATACTTTCCTCTTCCCCAATTAAATATCCTCCCATTTTGCCTCATCCTCTCCTTCTCCAAATCTATGTAGAATGTGAGGCAGTTGTGGTCACTATCACCAAAATGCTCTCCCACCACAAGATCTGATACCTGCCCCGGCTCGTTTCCGAACACCAAGTCTAGAATGGCCTCTCCCCTCGTCGGCCTGTCAATGTACTGTGTTAGGAAACCCTCCTGAACACACCTTACAAAAACAGATCCTTCCAAACCATCTGCTCGAAGGAGGTTCCAATCAATATTGGGAAAGTTAAATTCACCCGTTACAACAACCCTACTACGTCCACACTTTTCCAAACTCTGCCGAACTATGCTTTCTTCCATCTCCCTGCTGCTATTGGGGGGACTGTAGTAAACCCCTAACGAGGTGACTGCTCCCTTGCTGTTCCTAATTTCCACCCATACTGACTCACATCCATTAAATAAGTGATGAAAAGTAGTCGATACAGCACCGATCTTCTGGTTCTCCACTGGTCACAGGTCTCCAATCTATAAAATTACCCTTCACCATCACCCTCTGTCTTCTATCTTCGAGCCCGTTCTGTCTCCAAATGGCTCATTTTCCCTGTATTCCGTGAGAGATAGCCTTGCTAACCAATCTCCCATGGACGGCTTACTGAAGTCCACATATATCACATCCACCGGTCTGCCCTTATCAATCCTCTTCGTTATTTCTTCAAAATGCTCAATCAAGTTTGTGTGACATGATTTCCCACGCACAAAGCCATGTTGACTATCCCTAATCAGTCCTTGCCTTTCCAAATACAGATACACCTTAGCGAGGTTTGAGAAGATGTGTAGCTCAGATTGAGGTTATGGATGTAGGTTTGCTGGCTGAGTTGGAAGGTTCATTCCCAGACGTTTCGTCACCATACTAGGTAACATCTACAGTGGGCCTCAGGCGAAGCGGTGTACATGATTCCTTCTTTCTATTTATATGTTTGAGTTTCTGTGGGTGTATATCCTATCCCTCAGGATTCCCTCCAACAACTTGCCCATCATTGACTTCAGGCTCACTGGTCTGTATTTCCCTGGCTTGTACTTACCACCCTTCTTAAACAGTGGAATCTCATTAGCCAACATTCAATCTTTTGCCACTAACCTGTGACTATCGATGACACAAATATCTCAGCAAGGGCCCCAACGATCACTTCTCTAGTTTCCCACAGAGTTCTAGGGTACACCTGATCAGGTCCTTGGGATTTATCCACCTTTTGTGTTGAAAGATATCCAGCACTTCCTCCTCTGTAATATGGACATTTATCAAGATGTCACCATTTATATCCCTACATTCTATATTTCCCATGTCGTTGTCCACAGTAAGTACTGATGCAAAATGCTTGTTTAGTATCTTCCCCATCTCCTGCAGCTCCACAGAAAGGCCGCCTTGTTGATCTTTGAGGAGCCCTATTCTCTCCCCAGTTACCCATTTGTCCTTAATGTATTTGTAATAAACCTTTGGATTCTCCTTAATTCTGTGTGCCAAAGCCAACTCGTGTTCCATTTTTGGACTCTGGATTTCCCTCTTAAGTATATTTCAACTGCCTTTATACTCTTTTAAGCATTCACTTTTTTCTCCTGTCTATACTTTAGATATGCCTCCTTCTTTCTCTTAAGCAAACACTCAATTTTTTTAGTCATACAGCATTTCCTATAGCTACCAATCTTTCCTTTCACCCTAGCAGGAATATACTGTCTCTGGCCTCTCATTATCTCATTTTCGAAGGCTTCTCATTTTCCAGCTGTGCCTTTACGAAATCAGCTTTCGAAAGTTCTTGTCTAATACTGTCAAAATTAGCCTTCCTCCAATTTAGAGCTTCAACTTTTAGATGTGGTCTATCCTCTTCCATCATTATTTTAAAACCAGTCGAATTATGGTCGTTGGCACCAACATACTCCCCCACTGACACCTCAGTCACATGTCCTGCCTTATTTCCCAAGAATATGTTAAGCGTTGAACATTCTCTAGTAAGTACATCCACATATTGAATCAGAAAATTTTCTTGTCCGCACATAATAAATTCCTCTCCATCTAAACCCTTCACGGGAAGGCAGTCCCAGTCTATGTTTGGAAAGTTAAAATCACCGACCATAACCACCCTATTATTCTTACAGATAAAGAGATCTCCACATAAATTTATTTCTCGTTTTCCATCTGACTATTATGGGATCTCTAATGCATTCCCAATAAGGTGATCATCCATTTCTTATTTGTCCGTTCAACACAAACAACTTCCCTGGATGTATTTCCGGGAATATCCTCCCTCAGCACAGCTGTAATGCAACCCCTTATTATAAACGGCACCACCCGCTCCTCTCCTGCCTCCCTTTCTGCCTTTTCTCTAGCAATTGGTTTGGAATAACTGCCAGCATGCCTATCCCCACAGGAAAGGAGATGGAAACTCTTCCCAAATGATTGGCCTTTGTATGCTCTTGACCCAGCCCTCGCTCCCTCTCTCCTTCACATCAGTACTTTTGATATCATACCCTTACACTGACAGTGATGAAACATTGTCACTTTAAATCTGAAACAGCACACTCTAAAATTTACTGTGCTCTCCTGATACTTCTGTTATCCCAGAGTTACAACAAGGATAGCAATATTCTTCGAATACAATTAAAGTTTCTGTGCTGGTTCCAGAACACAGTCGCGTTGCAATTACAGGAACCATTTTGCTGTGTTGTTCACAAGGGCATTATGCTTTGTTCCTGTCAAACACAAACACTGACCAATCTTGGATCACTTGCTGTATATTTACATCTGAGACACAAGGACTGACCAAACATCATATTCCTGTATTATTCAGGAGGGGAGACAATCACTAGACTGTCACTAGACTGTTAATGCAGAGACCCAGGTAATGTTCAGTGGAACTGGGTTTGAATCCCACCATGGCAGATGGTGCAATTTGGAATCAGTGTAATCTGGAATTAAAAGTCTAATGATGATCATGAATCCATGGTCGATTGTTGAAAAAATCCATCTGGTTCACTAATGTCCTTTAGAGAAGGAGTCTGTCATCCTTACCCAGTCTGTCCTGCACGTGACGCCAGACCCACAGCAATGTAGTTAACTATTAGCTGCCCTCTGGACAATTAGGGATGGGCAATAAATGCTGACCTGGCCAGTGCTGCCCACATCCCGTCAATGAATGAATAAACCAAATTATAAAAAATATACAATTTGCTTTGGGCAGCAAGAAATTCATGACCTGCTACATACACTAACCACTCCCTGGTAGTTCTGTTTTAAAATGCGAAACAGTTCAGAAACTTTTCAAAGAAACTTCAGCCAACGTTGCTCTCTGCCCCATGTTTGTTACTGTGGGTAAAACGTGGCTGAACTGAATATTTGACAATTTGATGAATTCGCTTATAGCAATGGTTATACCCTTTCCAGTCCAAACACCCACACAGCATCCATTCAAAAATATCTGCCAAATGTTACACACTCAATAATTTGATTTATAAATTTGTTGGAATTGTTTTTCAGCCATAATCTTGGTTGTCAATATGTTCTTTTTCTTAATCAGATGTATTGCTTTAATTAATGAAGGGGACGTGACTGCAATGGCTGGGCCAAAGCGGATTTTCGTTGAGACTGTGCTGGTAGCTGCTTTCCTGTATCACTGCAGTCCTGCTGGTGATGGAACAATTGTACAGTAGAGTGAAGGGGAGAGGGATTTTCCAGGATTCCGACAGATGGACACTGAAGGAATTGACTTAGTTCCAGAGGGCTGTTCTCTCATAGAAAGACAAACGATGGTGGGTCTAACCTAAGGATCACCTTGCCTCCCTACATCTCACACCAGCCATCAAGCCAATTGTGCTAACTGACTCCGCCCACCGCTCCCCCGCAGCAGGGTGATTGGACTGTTGGTTTGTGATGTAGAGTGACACCAACAGCGCAGGTTCAATCCTCACACTGTCAGATCACCAGGAGCATTCCACCTTCTCAACCTCACCCCTCCCTGAGGTATGGTGATCCTCAGGTTAAAACATCGACCCGTCGTGTCTCACTGATGGGAAAGCAGCTCTAGAGTTCACTGGGACTATGGTAACATTACTGAAGGAATACATATGCCCAAGTCAGGATGGTGAGGGACTTGGAAGAAAACAGGCAGGTCGAGTTGGTCTCATGTATCTACTGCCTTAGTCTTTAGGATGGGAGTGACCTGGAAGATGCTGTCTAAGGTGCATTGGTGAATTTCTGCAGTGCATATTGTCCATGAAATTCAATGCTGCTGCTGTCCATCGCTGGAAGGTGGACTGCATGCTTGTAGGTATGCCAACTAAACTGATTACATTGCTGTTCAACAGAAAGTTCTGAAGGAGCTTAGCAGGGCTGGTTTAACGGTAAAGAGAGAGATAATGAATGTTTCAAATCCGACACGATTCTGTTGAATTCAGCACTGCTCTGAAATTATTTGGACACAAACGGTTAACTCTGCATTTCTCTCCACATATAGTGTGAGGTTTGTTCAATTTCTCTGGTACTTTTTGCTTTCGTTTTAGATTCCAAGTGTCCGTAGCGTTGTCCTTTTACATGGTGCTTTGTCATGTTTTTCTGCCATTTCTTGAATTTGTTAGAGACAACTACGTTTGTGCATGACACAAACCCTGACCAGATTGTTGGCAGTGAGGAAAGCAGTCTCAGGTTACAGAGAGAACTAAACAGATTTGTCAGATGAGGAGATCAATGGCAAATGAAATTTAACGCTGACAAAACGTGAGAGGATGTGCTGCAGCAGAAGTCACAAGACAAACAGTACTCAATGAATGGTAGGACACGAGGAAGCTTTGGGAATATAAACTGAGATGTTTACTTACAGAATCCTGCATGTGACAGGACAGCTTAATAGGATAGCTAAGAAGGCATACAGGATGTGTGTCTTTACCAATTGAGGCACAGATTCTCAGAGCAGGGAGACACTGTTGGAGCTGTAGAGGACTTTGTGTAGGCCACAGTTAGAGTGTTGAATGCAGTTCTGATCACTGTCCCTTAGAAAAGATGTGACTGCATTGGAGGGAGTACAAAGACGATTCATCAGAATGTTGCTTTATCAACAACAATTCAGCTGTGAAGAGGGAGACTGGGTAAACACGGGTTCCTTTCTCCAGAGCAGAAATCAGGTATATCAGACTACGAGCAGCTTGGACAGGGTGAATAGAAAACAGTTGTTCCTCTCAGGCAAAGTACCAACAACCATGTGGCGTAATTTGAAGCTGAAAGGGAGAATGTTTCGAAGGGACATGAGGAAAATGCTTCTCACCGAGAGGATGGTAATGGCCTGCAATGCACTGCCTGGCTGGAATTTGAAACGGAAAACCACACAAACTTTAAAAGAAATTCTTACATGAGCACTTGCAATCATACGGTTCAAGGCTATGGGCCAGGTGCTGTAAAGTAGGACAGAGGTAGATTTAGTCTAATTTTGACAGGACAAACACGATGGGCCAAAGTGCTTCTTGTGTTCTATATGTTTCTGTCATTCTAGAATTCTAAAGTTAAATTCCTGAATCAGTTTATTTCCATTTGCACTAGTGTCTAGGAAATATTACCCAGGGTAAGTTTTAGCTGTTTTTGTGGTCAGTATCATCCTCATGTTCTGTGTTAGAGTACTCATTCACAGAGAAAATTTCCGCAATGAGCTGTATAAAAGAATTAACCAGAAAAGCAATGCTAGAACAGCGTCCAGTGAAACATCTCTGAAGGAGGTCTACAACATGAGGTAATGAATGACTGAAAGGCCTCCGCAAAATGAAGGTCGTCACTGACAGGAATATCAAAAGATGTTTAGGTATTGATGGGACTGCTAGTGTGTGAAAGAATGCCAGCATTGTTGTTTGAAGATAAATTGCAATTAACGTTTGAGACCTAATAGGATCAGATTAATTCAGTCTTTGGGGTTTTCACTGACAGACGTAAACCTCAATGACATCATTTCATTAAAATAGACCTGTTGTCGTAATCTGTTTGTTCAAAGTGGTTTTAACAATTGAAAATGTAATCACTGTTTCCCATTATATATACCACACAATACAAAATAATAACTCTAGTACGGTGTCAGCTCCAACTCTGAGAGAATTCCCCCGTTCCAACAGATTGCCAGCAGCAGGAACAGAGGGATTGTTTCACAAACAACAAAATGCATCTTCCAAGGCAAATGGTCGCTAAAGTATCCTACACCATCCTTGCTGTTGTTGGTATTCCCAGTAAGTCTTCGAACAAATCAACGTGCATAATACTTTGCGTTGGTTCATACCTATTTCCACTCGACGACTGATAAGTATTTTACTTCCTTTTAGCAAGGGAAATCCTGATGCCAGGTGACAGTGTCCTCACTTACTGAGTTTAAAGTGAAGAGGTTGTCAATGAGGAGGCCCTCAGTAATGTGCAGCATTGTCTGTTTCTCTGCTCTGTGCCCAATGGGTTTGTACTGAGGCCACGTTGAAGGAGTTTGGCTGAGTACCGGGCCAGGCTGGTCTAGGAAGTGTTTAGAAAGACCTCTCTCTCTCTCTCTCTCTCTCTCTCTGTGGGAGTTAAAAGCCTGCTATCTGTCAGATTTTGTAACAACCTGATTAGTGACTCCTGATATTTCCCATTACTTGATGTCAAGGTATTGTGTTTGTGCGTCTTGCGCAGGCAGTTTGTTCTAAATGTGCCAGATACAATGTGGGCAATGGGTGGGTGGAACAGGTAACTATGGGGTGTTACGCCTTCGTCAGCATAGAGAGCATTGAATGTTCTGCTGGGTATCTGTAATGCAGCATTTTACTAAATGTTGTGGTTCTGTTCGCCGAGCTGGAAGTTTTTGCTGCAAACGTTTCGTTCCCTGGCTAGGGAACATCATCAGTGCTATTGGAGCCTCCTGTGAAGCGCTGCTTTGATGTTTCTTCCGGTATTTATAGTGGTTTGTTCTTGCCGCTTCCGGGTGTCAGTTTCAGCTGTAGTAGTTTGTATGTGGGGTCCAGGTCGATGTGTCTGTTGATGGATGTTCTTGCCGCTTCCGGGTATCAGTTTCAGCTGTAGTGGTTTGTACATGGGGTCCAGGTCCATGTGTCTGTTAATGGAGTTTGTGGATGAATGCCATGCCTCTAGGAATTCCCTGGCTGTTCTCTGTCTGGCTTGTCCTGTGATGGTAGTGTTTTCCCAGTCAAATTCATGTTCCTGGTTGTCTGAGTGTATGGCTACTAGGGATAGCTGGTTGTGTCGTTTTTTGGCTAGCTGATGTTCATGGATGCGGAATGTTAGCTGTCTTTCTGTTTGTCCTATATAGTGTTTTGTGCAGTCCTTGCATGGTATTTTGTAAACTACGTTAGTTTGGCTCGTGCTGGCTATTGGGTCCTTTGTTCTAGTGAGTTGTTGTCTGAGTGTGGAAGTTGGCTTGTGTGCTGTTATGAGTCCTAAGGGTCGCAGTAGTCTGGCTGTCAGTTCTGAGACGCTCCTGACGTATGGTAGTGTGGCTAGTCCTTTTGGTTGTGGCATGTCCTCGTTCCGTGGTCTATCTCTTAGGCATCTGGTGATAAAGTTGCGTGGGTATCCGTTTTTGGCGAATACCTTGTATAGGTGTTCCTCTTCCTCTTTTCGCAGTTCTGGTGTACTGCAGTGTGTTGTGGCTCTTTTGAATAGTGTCCTGATGCAGCTTCGTTTGTGTGTGTTGGGGTGGTTACTTTCATAGTTTAGGACTTGGTCTGTGTGTGTTGGTTTCCTGTGTACCCTTGTGGTGAATTCTCCGTTGGGTGTTCTCTCTACTAACACGTCTAGGAACGGGAGTTGGCTATCCTTTTCCTCTTCTCTCGTGAATCGTATTCCTGTGAGTGTGGCGTTGATGATTCGGTGTGTTTTTTCTATTTCTGTGTTTTTGACGATTACAAAGGTGTCATTGACGTATCTGATCCAGAGTTTGGGTTGGAAAAGGATAGCCAACTCCCATTCCTAGACGTGTTAGTAGAGAGAACACCCAACGGAGAATTCACCACAAGGGTACACAGGAAACCAACACACACAGACCAAGTCCTAAACTATGAAAGTAACCACCCCAACACACACAAACGAAGCTGCATCAGGACACTATTCAAAAGAGCCACAACACACTGCAGTACACCAGAACTGCGAAAAGAGGAAGAGGAACACCTATACAAGGTATTCGCCAAAAACGGATACCCACGCAACTTTATCACCAGATGCCTAAGAGATAGACCACGGAACGAGGACATGCCACAACCAAAAGGACTAGCCACACTACCATACGTCAGGAGCGTCTCAGAACTGACAGCCAGACTACTGCGACCCTTAGGACTCATAACAGCACACAAGCCAACTTCCACACTCAGACATCAACTCACTAGAACAAAGGACCCAATAGCCAGCACGAGCCAAACTAACGTAGTTTACAAAATACCATGCAAGGACTGCACAAAACACTATATAGGACAAACAGGAAGACAGCTAACATTCCGCATCCATGAACATCAGCTAGCCACAAAACGACACAACCAGCTATCCCTAGTAGCGATACACTCAGACAACCAGGAACATGAATTTGACTGGGAAAACACTACCATTATAGGACAAGCCAGACAGAGAACAGCCAGGGAATTCCTAGAGGCATGGCATTCATCCACAAACTCCATTAACAGACACATGGACCTGGACCCCATGTACAAACCACTACAGCTGAAACTGATACCCGGAAGCGGCAAGAACATCCATCAACAGACACATCGACCTGGACCCCACATACAAACTACTACAGCTGAAACTGACACCCGGAAGCGGCAAGAACAAACCACTATAAATACCGGAAGAAACATCAAAGCAGCGCTTCACAGGAGGCTCCAATAGCACTGATGATGTTCCCTAGCCAGGGAACGAAACGTTTGCAGCAAAAACTTCCAGCTCGGCGAACAGAACCACAACAACGGACACCCAAGCTACAAATCTTCAATCAGACTTTAAATTTTACTAAATGTGGAGCATTAACCTAAGAATCTCAATGTTTCCAATTGCAAGTTTTACTGGGAATACCGTTCACTGTAGAACTGTATTATGTGTGGGTCAATAATCTGGTGGGAACACCAGATTTCAGTGGCAATGTGATTCAGTGAACATCTTTCATTTAGAATTTTAGCGAGTGTGGGTTTCTAGCCAAAGAATAATAACTAACCCCAGTGTCCAAGTGTTACTGGGAGCATCTCTCAAAGTAAAATTACACTGAGTTTGGTTTACTAATTGGAGGGGAAAAACTGACCCCAGTGGCCTTGCACAAGGAGGAACATCTCTGACTGTAGAATGTAACTGTTTGTGGGGAACAGAATGAAAGGGAATGTCTGACCGCAGTGGTAATGAGGACCATAATGTAATTGAAGCCATGCAATGCATCGCTTATATTACATTTGTCATTTTGATCTGTTTTGATTATTGTCCCTGTGGAAATAATCACAGTTGATTGAATAGATTCGGTACTAATTTTACAAAGTTTAATCATTGTAGATTAAAAAAATGACTTTTTGCATGAAGTAAAAATACCAGAGTAACAGTGTCAATTCAATCAATTGTTTCATAGACTAATTATGTTTGCATAAATCATATTTTTGGTTATGATTAATCTGTCAGCAAAGCTGTAGGACATTGCTTCTCGAATTCATTTTCTCGACATTAATAAATTTGCAGGTAAAAGGGCACCTAACAGTTAGGAAGCTTTTAAAATTGTGCTGACTCGCGTTCCAAGACATTTTCTTCCTGTTTAAGCGAAGGGTGAGGTTGGTAAGATTAAGGGACAATGGAAGAATATATGTATTGAGATTTTAGCCAAGAATAAAAGAGAATCGTATTTGAGATATGCTCAACTTAGTCTGGTTGAATCTCCTAATCAATATAAGCAGTGCATGGGTATTCTTAAGAAAAATATCAGGAATGCAAAGAGGGGATATCGATCAGATTGGCAGGTAAAGTCAAGGATAATCTAAAGAGATTCTACAAATACATGAAGAGTAAGACGGTAACTGGAGAGAAGGTAGGTCCCACTGAAGATCAAGGAGGTCATTTTTGGGTGGAACCCCAGGAGATGGGCGAGATACTGAGTGAATATTCTGCGCTAGTTTTTAACGTGGAGGAAGAAATGGAGACTATACAACGCAGAGGAACACATTTTGATGTTTCAAAACAGTTCCCAATCCTGAAGAGGTCTTCGAGAATATAAAGGTGAATAAATCTCTGGCACCTGATCTAATGTATCCCAGAATGTTATGTAAAGTAAGGGAGGAAATTACGAGACCCCTTGCAGAAATATTTGCATCATATATATCTACAGGTGAGGGGGCTGATGACTGGTGGGTGGCTAGTGTTTTACCTTTGTTTGAGAAAGATTTTAAGGAGAAATTGGGGAAATATAGACCTGTAAGTCTGATTTTGTCTGGGGATAAATTGGAGGTGATTTTTAAAAGATAAGATTTATGGATATTAAGGGAGGCAAGTATTGATTAATGATGGTCACTAATGAGTTTGTCCAAGAAACATCGTGTATCACAAACATTAAATTTTTTTAGGAAGTTATTACAAAGATTGATGATGGCAGAGCAGTAGACATTGTACACTTGGAGTTTAGTGAAACCTTTGACAAGCCTCCACACGGTGGATTAATTAGTAAAGTTACATCACATGGGATTCAGTGTAAGTTTAAAATCAACTAGGCAAAACTGAGGATTACAGATGCTGGAGATCAGAGTCAAGATTAGAGTGGTGCTGGAAAAGCACAGTCGGTCAGGCAGTACCCGAGGAGCAGGAAAATCCATGTTTCGGGCAAAAGCCCATCATCAAGAATGGCTTTTGCCTGAAAGGTCGATGTTCCTGCTCCTCAGAAGCTGCCTGATCTGCTGGACTTTTCCCGCACCACTCTAATCTAGACACATGGGATTCAGACTGAGCCTGACCATTGGGAACTTAATAACTTATTGGCAGGCAGCAGAAAGTGGTGGTGGAGTTTTATTAGTTTGACTGGAGGCCTGTCATCAGCGGTGATCCGCAGGAATCTGCTGTGGATCCATTTTTGTTCATCATTTATATCAATGGTTTGGGCCAACATAAAGATTTCATGCTTAGTAATTTCCGCACAACATCAACATTGGTGGCATAGTAGACAGTGAACACGTTTGTCGAAGCTTACAGAGGGATCTTGATCAAATGGGTTAATGGGCTGGAAAATGGCAGATGGAGTACAATCTGGATAAATGCAAGGTATTGCACTTTGGTACAACAAGCAAGGGCAGGGCTTTGGATAGTGGTGTAGAGCAGAGTGACCTAGGGGTGCAGGCTCATTATTCTTTGAAGTTCACATTTCATATGGACAGGGTGGTTAATAAGGTGTTTATTATGTTTGCCTTCATTGCTCAGTCGTTTGAATATAGGGGTTTGGAAGTCATGTAAAGGATATACTTGACATTGACAAGGTCTCTTCTGGAATGTTGTGTCCACGTCTGGTCGCCCAGTTGTAAGAAGGATATGATCATGCTGGAGATGAGTAGTAAGAGATTTAACAGGATGCTGCTGAGTACGGAAGAGTTGGGTTATGAAGAAAGGCTGGATTGGCTGGGAGTTGCTTCCGTGGAGCGTAACAGGCAAACGTAAAGAGGCTTATGAAATATTGAGAGGTACAGACAAGTTTAATGGTAGTTATGTGTTTTACTAGAATGGTGCTTTCAAAACTGGGGCACATTTTTTAAAG
Source organism: Hemiscyllium ocellatum (assembly GCF_020745735.1). Lineage (NCBI taxonomy): Eukaryota > Metazoa > Chordata > Chondrichthyes > Orectolobiformes > Hemiscylliidae > Hemiscyllium > Hemiscyllium ocellatum. The sequence continues at coordinate 26,901,516 of NC_083445.1, forward strand.
TGAGAGGAGAGAGACTTTTTGAAGAAAAGTGAGGGACTTTCTTTTACCCCGAGTAGTATGAACTTCCTGAGGAAGTGGTGGATGTGAGGACAGTTAAAACGTTTCAAAGATATTTAGATAAGCACATTAATAGGAAGGGTTTGGAGGTATATGGGACAGGAGCAGGCTGGTGGGACTATTTTAATTTGGAATTATGTTTGATATCGACTGGTTGGAGTGAAGGGTCTGTTTCCGTTCTGTATGAGACTATGACTCGAAGGATGGATGTAGAACTAGAATTGTTGACACCGTTTAAGGACTGTACCTGAATTAGATTTTGACTAACAATATTTCAATCTTCAATTCGTAATCTATCCACAGTTAATTTTCCAGTTGTCGCTTTGTGATGCATGTCCACTTTGGCGGAAGGGATATCGATGAGCTACGCGCATCAATCAGTTTTAACATAGTGTCTAAAATGTGCCGGAGTTGGGGGTATGTTAGCTGAGCTGGGAAGTTGATTTGCAGACGTTTTGTTCCCTGTCTAAGTGAGATCTTCAGTGCTTTCGAGCCTCCTTTGAAGTGCTGCTGTACTGTGTCTTCCAGGAATGATCTGTTTCCGTTCCTACTGCTTCTGATTACCGGTTGCAGTTGTTCCCTCTAATGGCGGTATATTGGGTCTAGTTCTATGTGTTTGTTGATGTAGTCCGTGGCTGAATGCCATGCTTCTAGAAATTCTTTGGCTGTCCACTGTTTAGCTTGTCCTATGATCATTGTGTTGTCCCAGTCGAATTTGTGGTCCTTGTATGGCTACAAGGGACAGCTGATGGTGGTGTTTAGTGGCTAGTTGGTGTTCGTGGGTGTGGATAGCTCGTTGTCTGTCTGTTGGTCCTACTCAGTGTTTCGTGCAGTCTTTGCATGGTAGTCTAACCAGAACTCCATGATTAAACACATCGATTTAGGTCTGAGCTACCTTCCCTTCAAAACAATAGAACCAAAAATGACCTCACCCACAGAAAAAAACTAGACCCATTAATCGATAGGGGGCCATGGCACCTGCGCTTCACCAGAGACTCTCACTGATGATGTTACTCAGAACAATAATGAAACATCTGAAAACAAATCTTCCAGCTCAGCATGCTAGCTTACATAGTTATGGTTATGGCTGTTGGAGGTCAATCATCTCAGTCATTGTATATCTCTGCCGCAATTCTTCAAAGTCATGTCCTCAGCCCCAATATATAATGTTCACTCATTACTGCCATTCCCTACGTCACTATTTCCGAAGTGAAGAGGTTTTCTCCTGATTGCACAATGTTCTGTACAATTTATGACACCTTAGATACTGAAAAGGTCCGTGCCCAGATACAGCAAGGTAACATCCAGCTTGGGCCAATCGTTGACAAAGACCATTTGCATCTCACAGGCACCCAGCAATGACAATCTCCAAAAATTGAGAATCTTCCAATCTCCCATTGACTTACGTTGACATCACCATCACTGACAGCAACCTGGACCAACCATTGGCAAGACATTGGTCTGGTACAACCATACAAGATGCTGAAGCCACAGGAGTGTGTCAGACATTGTTTACTGTGGCAATAAGTCCCTGCCTGCCTCTCTAATCCATGTCCACCATCCAGAATACATTGGTCAGGGGTGAGATAGAGCGTTCTCCATGTATCTGTCTTACCGAAGCTCAATTGCAACCCTCACAAAGCTCCACATTGTGCTGGGTAAATAGTCGATTGATTAGTGTGCCAATCACCACATTAAGTAATCACTCCCTTCACCAATGACAAGCATGACCAACAGTGAATACTACCTACAAGTTGCAAACTAGGAACACCCCAAATCTTTCTCAACAATGCCTCCTAAACACATGACCCATGATCAAGGGCAGCAGATGCACAGAAATACCATTAAATGCCAGATCCCTTTCAAGCCAAATTTCATCCCAGCTTGGAAACCTATCATTGTATCATTATTGTTGCTGGGTAACAATTCGGCAACTCTCCCCCAAAAACACTGTGGGTTTCTCTGCAGCACAGGCAATAAAGCTATTCAAAAGGCATCATTCACAATGGTGATTACAGCTGGACAATGAATATGGGCCTGGTCACTGAAGCTTACATTAATGTGTACGTTTCAAAATAGTTACTATTACTGTTTCTGCAAGAGGATATGTGTGAACTGAAGAATGGTTCGTATGTAAGGGAGTTTCCTGAATGGCAGAGAATAGGAGGAATACTCAAAGTGAATGGATGGATGCTTGGTGCTGCGGTCTTGCTGAATTCAGGGCATCACTCTCCCTCGAGGAAAGTCAGTGCCACATCTTACTTTGTTGATTCCATGAATTTCCAAACTCTTGCTAGTCTCAAAACCATGAGAGACATCCTTTGCCCTGGTTGTCTGTGCTGGGTTATGGTCTACATGTTGGTGTTCCATATTCCAGAAAACTATGTTGAATCAAGTGGGAGATATCTTATCTTTAAATGTGTATGGGGAGCACAGTTTCTGTTATTTATTTGATGGATTTTGGCATCATTGACATGACCCCGAATTACCAAATTGCCCGTAGTGTTAGGTAAAGGGGTAAATCTAGGGGAATGGGTGGGCTGCGCTTCAGTGGGTCGGTGTGGACTAGTTGGGCTGAAGTGTCTGTTTCGACACTGTAAGTAATCTAATCTAATCTAATCTAATCTAAAAGTTATTTGCTTCTCATGCAAATTCCTATAATATTTACAAGTGCAATGATTCATTTGACAGTGGTAACTGTCATATGACACAGAACACTAATCATCTTTGTGCTAAAATCAGTTAGGCACAGAGAATATTTAATAAGTAACTTCAAGTCTTTTTTTTCCCAATTTCTCTCTTACAGTTAGTCTAGCGGCGATTATATTCTTGTCGAGGGGCAAGTGTGGTCTGTCAAAATGCACCACTCGCTACCTGGTCACGATGGCAATGTCTGATCTAATTTACATTATTCTTGATGTCATACTTTATGAGTTTACTTACTATTACTATCCACGGTCTTTCCTGGACGTCACTTCTGTTTGTAGTGTGAACCAGGCCCTGATTGACTTCACAATTGATTGTTCTGTCTGGTTCACTGTCGCTTTTTCTTTTGATCGATTTGTCGCCATTTGTTTTCATCAGATGAAATCTCAGTATTGCACAGAGAAAACTGCACTGAGAGTTCTGGCAACAATCTGTATTTTCTTTTCTGTAAAGAACATTCCCAACTACTTCCGATTTGAATCTGGAAGGATCATCAGCAATGTTCAATGGTACTGTTATACCCGGGACAGTTACTTTACTGAACCTCTGTGGGTGAGTTTTAAATGTGTTGAATCATTTTTAACACCGCTTCTCCCTTTCACTTTTTGTCTCTTTCTCAATGTTCTGACCGTCAGACACATCTTCGAGGCCAATAAGACACGTAAGGTACTGAGGGGTCAGCGAAAGACAGAGAATGACCCCGAGACAGAGAGCAGAAAGAAATCTGCGACTTTACTGTTTGCTATATCTGCCAGCTTCATACTACTCTGGTTGGTGTATGTTATTTATATATTTGATATTGGTTATTACTTGGAGGACTCAGATCTCTTTGCACAAGTTGCATATATGTTGCGGAATCTAAGCTGCTGCTCAAATGCATTTATTTATGTGGTAACGCAAAAAAGGTTCAGAGACCAGTTAAAGGATGCAGTGAAATATCCCGTTCTAAAAATAACTCAATTGATGAATCAAGCTAAGTAACTGAGAGGCAACATGAAATGCAGTAGAGAATGGTATGAAGAGTTCTTGTGAATGGACTGAAAAGAGAATGAGCACAGCAATGTGGTAACACTCCTTTTCTCATGGGTAAGGAATGATTCCATCTCAGGAGCAAAACAGAGACTGCAGGAGCAAAGCCGGTGACAAATGCTTTTAGCAATTAGCAACGGCTCGTAGAAAGCTGAACAACAAAAACACAAAGGAAAGAGGAATTAAACATGCACAAAAGACACACTAATCCCAAATAATCAGTACTCAGTGAGTGACACGGATACAGAAAAAATGACCTGGAGGAAAGGGTCAGTGTTAACTTCAGAGGCCTGGATGGGAAACACAATGACAGGCACCTGTCCACTCATCCTCACGGAATTCCCTGAGATATACATCTGGAAAGAAGTACAAAAACAAAAAGTTCCTATTAGAGAGAGTAAAAATCTAACATAAACTGTAAACATTTTGCATTTTTATTAGAAAAGTATTTTCATCAATAATTTACATAGTCTGTTTCCATTAAATCCACCCTGCCTTGGTGACCACTATCAGTTCCTGCGTTTCTTTGTTTCTTTCCACACTCTGTCTTTTCACAAACACTAATATGATGGATGGGGAGTCCAAGGACCAATCAAAAAGCTGAGTGGCAGAGAGGATCCGAAGCTCAGGAACCGGATTGGATGTGGGAGTTGAGCCGACATCCTCAGTGCTTCCATGAAAATGTTTTGTGGATCTCACTGACTCCATCGAACTCAGCAGGAACTGAATCTGGATGAACCCTGTTTGTTTGTAACTTGATATTGGAGTCTGAGATCAAATCAAAAAGATACTTGCGTCATCACCAAGACTTATTGTTTCCAGCCACAAAACAGCTCCGACATCCATCACTGCCTCTGATCATAATTGATGAAACAATCATTTATTTTACTGTTAACTCTGGACACTCATAACCAGCACCAAATCGGCTGAGTACCAGGTTATGGTCTCCATATATTTACTTTGTCCACATTTCTTCCACCCTCCTAATTTGCATTTCCAACAAATACCAGTATTCCCTGATCATCCAGTGACCACCGGAAGACCACAGGCACATTGACGTTCAAATTCTCGATTTGAAATTCTCACTCGTGTATTCCATGTTTGTTCACTGATTTCTTTATTGAGTTAGACTTGTTTTATATCCAGACAATGAAAGTGTTCAGTGTTCTGCTGTGCTGTACATGTTCCTAGCTGGTGTAATGGTGAAATATGTTACAAATTGCACTGCAGTCAATCAAACGAAATTGCTGCTAAGAATGCCAGAAACTATGGTGGGTCTGACGATTGGGAACAATTTCGGATGCAGCAAAGGCAGACCCAGAAACTGACCAGGGAGGGAGACAATATGAATATAGTCTTCCCTTGAAACCAAGCACCCTCTGACTTTCCCAGGCAATTTCCTATCTTGTTTGTCACCTCCCCAACAGCACTTGCAAACCTATTTGTGTGGTTCATCATTCTGGTTCTGCCAAGATGCAAACCATCCATCTTGTTGGGAATGATCCTGCTCCAGAGCTGGTCCCATTTCCTCTGAAACACGCTGCCTGACCTCCTGAACCAGTTTCCCAGCCACATGTCCAACCATCCAATTACTCCACTCCAATTTTCAACAGCACACGGGACTGGCAGTGATTCTGAAATTAGTCCTGCCTATCACTTTTAGGCTTTTCTGTCTACATTCTGTGTTATGGACCTACAGAGGTGTTTGACAGGGACATAGGCCACTACTTTGCCCTTTTGATCCTGTTCCAGCAGAGTTACTGGCAGAATCCAATGACTGAGTGAGTGAGCTGATCCCCATGGTTTCTGGAGGGATTTAATTTTGTTTTGTAATATTCAGTGGAACAGACAAGGTCAGGCGAGAACTATGTTTGTGGATTTAGCTTTAAGACCGAGAAGTAAATTAAATCCAGCGATTCCAGCATTGAAAGTAAAGACAATTCTGCAACAAACAATGCTGGATCACTCGGGCTCACTTCAGTACCTGGCCATTCCTGCTGGATTCATTGTTTTATTTTAAATCTGAGAAGAGTTGAGTTCAGTGAAATGAGGATGTGAAGAATTCTGACAATTATGGAAAATGGAACAAATGGGGGTGTTGGTCAATGAACCCACCATCACTGAATAACAGAACAGACTCCTGTAACTAAAGTGTCTCAGCAACTGCAAAGCTCTAGGAAGAGAACTTCATCTTCTCAGGGGATCATTTCAGAAACTCAAGCTCTAAATTAAATCTTTTCTCGATTTGAATTTTAGCTTCTGCGCTGTCCCACTCTCACATTCATTTATTTGCTGCTCTGAGTTTTTAAAATATCTTTATTTCCCCTTATTGCACTGAGACACATTTATGCGGTCATTCACAAATATGAGCTTTTTTAAACACATTCCTACTGTTGCATCATAACACATTCTGTCTCGTGCCCTCCGGCATCAGAGTCCTATTCTTTTCAACACACCATCGCCTCCTACACTTTTGGTTTAAATCTTGTTGTACTTCCAACTTCCTTCAGTTGAGATGAAAAGTTACCAGTTTGAACCAATCAGTCTGTTAGTCTGCATCTATTCTCTCTGTCCTGCTGAGTGCCCACAGTTTTCTGCTTTCTTTTTATTAATGTAACAGATTTTAAGAATGTAATAATCTCAATAAAAATAAAAATGACAAACAATGAGAACTGGAAATGCTCACACTATCTGATCCGCTCCAATATAATCGCCTTGATTCTGTAGAGATAGAAGCAGCCACTATTCCACACTTCCCGAAACCGTTGAGGGAAATTAGACAAAAGATAGGTCATGATGTGGAGGGGCTGCTGTTGTGGTGGACAAAGTTAAAAATCCCACAAAATCAGGTTCCAGTCCAACAGGTTCATTTGGAAGCACCAGATTTCAGAGCGCTGCTCCTTCATCAGGTAGCTGTGGGGCAGGAACATAAGATTGTTGCATGGAACCAACACCAGACAGAGATGTTCCGTCTCAGTCGCAGCACATTTCAGTGGTCAGGGACACTCGGCCTCGGATCTTCAAGTGAACCTCCTCCAAGGCAGACTTCAGGACAGGTAACAATACACAGTGGCCAAGCAGAGGCTGATAGCCAGGATCGGTATGCATGGGAATGGCCTCAAACCTGACCTTGGGTTCATTTCACAGTACAGGTGACCCCATTGTACTATACGCATGTGCACGTGCACACACACAGACACACACACACACACCCAGACACACACGCACACGCACACAGTCAGACAGACACGTACATGCACCAACATACATACACGGACCCACACACACACTTTTACATACTCACATATTCACGCAGACCATCTCTCTTAAACACACACACCCACAACCCCCACATTCACACTCATGCACGCACCCACTCACAGGCTTATCTTCCATCACCCTCACACACACGCTTTACCAAGCATGCAGACACGCAAACACACACTCTCTCACGTGCATGCACACACTTAGTCTCTTTCTCTATCTCATGCTTTTATGTCAATGGGTTGAATTTATATTTGCAGAATGATATTTGGAGATACATTGATTTTGCTCCAAAAAGGAGCAATCTGCAGGCAGTGAATCCATGCAATATTATATAAATACCACTTCGGAAATAGAATCAGTCTGACTGAAGATCGGGACACAGATAGACTCTAACCTCACATCTTTAATGCATTGTCTGAGCTGAGATGTCACTTTTATCTTTAAAACTTTCAGCTATCTTGAGCATGTGACAGAAAAGAAGTTCTGGGATTTACATATTAATGATCAGAAGCCTCAGCTCATTCTAAAAGGTTAAAGTCTTCACAGCTGTCTAGGTTTGTTCAATAGATCTTTTCAGTAGCATAACACTGTCATCTTTTGTGATATATTCTGTATCTTATGGTCCTGCTCCACAGCCTACCTGATGAAGGAGCAGCACTCCGAAAGCTAATGCTTCCAAATAAACCTGTTGGACTATAACCTGGTGTTGTGTGATATTTTTTTTAAAAAAGATAGGTCATACAGTAAAATTCCACGATCACTTACAAAAGAAGGTGAAAAAATTCTGGAGGAACAAGAACTTCAGAAGAGAAATGCAGGAGAAGAAATGGGATTGGTGAATGAATGTGAATATGTGTGCCTACATGAGGATAGTATCTCACATATTAGTAGGAATACAATTAGTATTGGCTCTGTCCTGGGAAGCATAGGCTGCAGATCCTGTTAATGCTACACGCTAAAGAAAAAAGAATGGGTCCTGGTAAGAGAACAACAGAAACTGCCAACAATACAAATAACTGGATATATTGCTTTGATAACCTGACCAAGATTCCTCAAATCATGTCACTGTCCAGCAGGAATGAAGCAAGGAATACCAGGCCTGGAAACAGTCAGCAAAAATTGGTTAAAAGCCTTTGGTTGACAGCTCTTCCCAAAAAGGGGGAAGCTGTTGGAGATGTTTTTGGCTGAAAGCAGCACAAAATAACCAAAAGGGTTTCTCAGTTGGCAGAAGATGACTGAGAAGATTGTTAACTCGAATAGTACCTTGGTTGGCTTCGTATCAAAAGGTAAATAATTATCGAGAACAATCAGAACTTTGTAGACAGAATATATCCAAGGTACGATAGCATGCAGATTGTCTAACAATAGTTATAAAGTAGATGTTGACTCCCCTCTAAGAATTAAAAACCAAAACACCCAAACAATGTGGAAAAGGAATGGGAAAAGTAGTCCAACCTGCTTTTCAGCAATATCTAGTGGTTAAATAAAAGAAAATGTTTTACACTTACTTTAAAAACAACAAGTAACAATTGATTTATCTAACTCTAACAGTGGACAATTAACTGAACTATTAACAAACAGAATAAATCCCTGCAAATGGCTACCTTTCCGAATAAAGCAAGATTCTAATGATATGCTGAAACAATAAATATAAATTCCACTCATATAACAAGAACAGAGTTTAGTATCTCAAATTTACAGCCAAGTCACGTGTCTTCCAGAATGTTCTGTGTTTTCTCCATTGATTCTTCTGTCAGGAATACCTTCTCCATCTATGACAGCATTGTTATTTCAGTTATGCTTTCTCTGAGACATAACTGACTCTGAGAGCCAATTTCTCTTGTGAGAGAGCAAGAGAGAGAGAGAGAGAGAGAGAGAGAGATAGCTGTTAGCCCAGACAGATGGCAGTTAGCTCTGGTGGATGGCAGCGTCCCTTACACCCTTGATGACATGCCTTTATTCCTTACAACAGGATCGGTCCTATATTATCAAAACCATCAAAATTAAATTGAGTATGTTTTTGGTACCAACGTGCCTGGATCAAATTGATTGCCTAAATTGAAAGGTCTGTTGTCTTGGTTAAATAATACTATTGTTTGGCCTGCTAATTGTACAGCCTTTCGTTACAAAAGTTTCAGTTCGGGTTCTCTTTGTACTTGCACTTTAAATCTCCAAGCACAGAAAAAGCACAATCTTTTAAAAGAGACCGTACAACACTCTTCTCATTTTACAATTTTACAACACCAAACTCTGACTTCTCACCTTCCAGTTTGCATTTACTCTACCCAACTACACAAAACAATGTCTGTATGAAGGTTCCTGCTGAAAACAAACACCTGCAGCTGTTTATGCACAGACAGCTGGATAATGACATCCTGAAGTATGCTCATATAAAAATTCCACACCCATTTGATTCAAAGTCTGAGATCCAACACAAGATGGAAGGGAAGACTCTATCTATCCTCAGATCATTATTGCCATATATTTTGAATATAACATGTTTACAAAAGTGTTTTAAAATGTAACAGACATTAAGAGATTGAACTGAATTGGCATGGACAGAGAGCCCTCGATTGTCGGGAAAAGCTCCCATCCTGTAACCAGTGAGAACTAAATACCAAATGCAGAGTCAGCAGTGTTGGAATGTGGCTGAATAAGACACTTTGTGAAAGCCCACGGATAGGTGACATGGGAGTCTGGGAAACACCATGATGTTACGGGAAGCCCTGGAATTGTCCATCTTTTCATACAATCGCATGATTTATTTGACTAGATGTGAATGGAATCAATTAAAAATAAAATTGGTTTGTAATTGCTGGAGTGGTGTTAAAATAAAATGTATCAAGACGTATGTTTTCATTCGCTCAGTGAAGAACATTCTTAGTCCCCAGAGGCTTATTCCCACTGGTGTAACATCATTAAACGTTAATGCTTGAAGAGGAATCCAGGTTTTGTGTGACTTATTTAGTCATTTCAATCTAACACATGTTAAACAGAAGGAGGCCATTGGCCCTATCACACCTGTGTAAACTATCTAAAAGGTGTGTCAAATTAGCACGACTCTCCTACCTTTCTCCACAACGCTGTAACCTCCCAACAACAACTATTTACTGAAATCTATGATGAAAGCTATTATTGTATTTGCATCCTTTCAGGCAGTAAATTTCGAATCAAAACATTCCACTGTAGCACGGAAACCCTTCTAATTTCCACCCTGGATTAGGTTGTCAATTCTCTATCTTTTGCTTCCTATTTCTCTTTTCAATAGGAACAGGTTACTCTCATTCACCTCAGCATGTCTTCAGCTCAATGAAAGGTCCTGCAAACACTTTCTTCTCAAAAGGAGAACACTCCAGCTTCCTGCTCTTTCTACATCGGTGCAGTCCCCCATCTTGGAGGATGGTGTTTGGTTCCAAACCATGGTCATGGTGTGTGTGTGTTGTGTGTGTGCACGCACGGGGGGGCGGGTGTGGTGGACAAGAAAGACAGAGAAGCGATGAGCAAAAGGGAGAGAATAAAAGGAAGTGAGCGAACTGGAGACACTTAGAGAAAGGGGCAGACCTACAAAAAGAGAGCGAAGGAGAATGAGGGAGACGAAGGGAGAGACTGCCCATGGGTGACTGTGTTTGTGTGTGTGTGTGTGTGTGTGTGTGCGCGCGCGTGCGCGTGCACGTGTGAGAGAGAGAGAGAGAGAGGGAGAGAGAGAGAGTGAGATGGAGTGAGCAAGTAAAGGAGAGGCTGCCAATGAGAAAGAAAGAGAGGCAGGAGGAGAGACTGCGAGAGAAACAGACAAAGAGAAAAATTGATGAAGAAAAATAGAGCAGAAAACAAGAAAGAGAGAGTAAACGGGAGATGTCAGTCAGTTCAGGGAAAACACAAAGAATCTGAAAAGGTTAGACTCACCACGGCAGAGGGTCCAAGCCCTCTCTCACTCTCTCTTTCTCTCTCGAGGGTTTCTCACTCCGTTGAGAGAGGCAAGCTTTGATCACGGATAATCAGCATGATCTCAGATGTATTACATGGCTAACAGATAGGATTGGTTGTGTTTGAGGAGGTCATTTATATGTTTTTTTTCAACAAGGCCTTTGACAAAGTCCCACATGGGAAATTGACAAAGAAAGTAAAATCTCATAACATCAAGGGTAACTTGGCAAGTGACATCCAACATTGCCTTAATGGTAGGAGAAAGAGGCTGATGGTTGAATGCTGTTTGTGTGACTGGAGACCAGTGTCCCTGGTGTATCGCAGGGATCAGTGCTGTGTCCCTTATTATTTGCAGTATTCTTTATGATGTACATGTGAATGTGGAGGGGATGGGGAGTGAATGTGATCAGGAAGTTTCCATTTGACACAAAGATAATCCAGGTGGTTGGAGTGAGGAGTGAGGAATAAGGAGTTAAATCGTTTGTTACAGGAAGATACAGGTTGAATGATCAGATAGGCAGATCAATGGCAGCTGGAATCGAAACCTAATGAATATGAAGTGATGCACTTAGGAAGAAGGAAGCAGACAGGGGCGTACACAATGAATGTCAGCACAAAAGGAAACGCAAAGGGTGCTGCTCCCAACATCCCTCATTTAGACTTGTGCTGTAAATGAACTGTTAATTATTTAAATGCAGTTGACCACTGCAAAAGCCATTCTTGGTAACATTCAATCTTTCGGTACACAAGGATATCTTCCTGACATAGTTGGCATACAGTCTGTTTGCTCAGGATCGCACAGGGACACTGTCCATTCTAGTGCATCAATGCTGGCAATGGCAAAGCCACACAGCAGGTCAAGTTCGATTGTTATCATCCCCGCCCTTGCATGGTTGGAGAACGCAAAGTGTCCATTGTAATAGAGTATCAATGATTTCCTCCTTGTATATAAGTATATACAATATACATGTATTCAATTAAAATAGGCGGCAGCAAATAAGGAACACAAACTATTCTAGTAGAGGTCACCCATATTCTGGTTTGAGTATTGGGGGAGTACCTTATTTGAGGCCATAATTTGTGCTCTTCAGTAGGTTAGAAGGCCTAAGATCAATTTTGAAATAAGTAATTCTCAAATTAATCAAACTCAAGTGACCCACTGGAGTGAATATATTGGACCTACTGGCAAAAAGCTCGTTCATTTCAAACTATACATTGGAGATTCCATTCTTACCCATTATTTTCTTATTTTATATGGAAAATCCCAGGCACGGGCGAATTAAGCAAACCTATTTTTATAAATACAGCATTGCTGGGATGTAATACTTTGAAATTTTTCTACTAAAACATGCACATTATCTAAAATTTACATGACTTCTGCAATATATTGTATTCTCATTTTAAAGCTATCATTAACCTTGTGCCCAATTCAATGGCCTGATCTACAGCTGTAGTTACCAGCATTTAGAATTAAATGTAGAAACCAGATAATGATTTTGAGCAGAAAAGTTGGTAATGAGTATTGACTGGAGGGAAATGCTGTTCCCAAATTATGGTAACATGACACAAAGCTTTCAAGCTACGCTGATATTTTTTCTAATATTGAGCTAACACTAGAGTTTAGATATTGGTACAGTCTTAAAATTATAAACCATCACTGTTCAGTATTAAACACCTTCGTGAAGATAATAGCTCAGCTAGACACTCCTTCTTTGATCTAACAGCCCAATCCAAAAGTAAACCAAACAAACAATGCATATTCTTATAAGCTCCAGACACAAAGCAAAGATATTCCGGCTTAGCGTTCATGCATGAAATCAAATGACTTCATCATTCAGTCAGTAGTATATTGTAGTAATGGAAATTTGCAAATTACTTCCAAATTTCAAAACAATATTGAAAGCAATCCAAACACTAAAACTGTATGATTACAGTTAGTAAGCAATAGAGAAATCACCCTCTACACTGTGAATTGGCACTGAACAGACAGTCTCATTCCCCCGTCAGGTTTGTACCTGACCCATGTCTGGCACACCCGCCCTTATACTGGATCGAACCGTGTTTTGCTGGGGACCCAATGGTATCAGGTGTTTGGGGCGTAGAGCTGCGTGCTTGGCAGCTGCATATACTGCCCATTACTTTAGAAAAAGTTTCAGTTTCATCAGCATGAGCCAAACATCTTAATAACCTCCAGATTGATTGAACGAAATAGCATTAATATAACACTGCCTCCTTGGGGATTAAAATATTCAAAGTTCCCACAAGGCTCCAAAATCGTGGATCATATTAAAAGCACAGTGAAGCGTCGGTGTATATTTTCCTTTTGCAGGAATGAATGCATATCGATTTCCAACGTCAGTTCCGAGGTAACATTAAAAACACATTACTTCCCATTGGCGACATGTCAACAGTTAAAGCAAGGGCCAGGCATTTGCCCCCAGGTCTTTTTTTGATGTCTTGTTGCCAGTCTCAGAGATGAAATGCCGGGGTCTACCTGTCCCCATTTTCAGGATCCCCACATGAAAAGGTTGTCCCACAGTGGTCGGTGACTGAGCACAAGAGTTAGGTTTCACCCCCAGTGGATATCCTGGTTCCAATCAATCCTATCTGGGCTGGCATACGGCATTTGGGATCGCGAGGGCGGTGGATATAATGTGTTTTACCTGTAACTTGCATCATGGTTCAGTCCGGTTCTGGCTATCCCAATAGAAAAACCACCACTCTCCTCATTTGCGACTGGAAATTCCTGGACTGGTTTGTTCTGTTGGTCAGGATCATGTCCGTGACTCCAGGCAGAAAACATTGTGAAAGTATAGGGTTAAATAAATGTAATTGGGCTTCTTGATTATTGTTCAATTCTTTGTCACTTCCATCAGACAGGTAGGCATTTCTTTCTGTCTTGTAACACAAGGCATTCGTGTTCAGGCTGCTCCCAGAATGTTACTGCATTTACATCAGTATCACACTTGGACACACTGAGCAAATGTGGGGAGTTGGGTCTTGCAGTCAGGGGCATGCTTCATTAACATAACTCTAGTTCCTGGGATCGGACCCGGTTTGGGTTGGTGCAGGTCACTCATTCCCATGATATCACCTATGAAGGCTGGATGCTGCATTTTCAAATGAAGGAAAAGTTTCAACAAGTGGATGGTTCGAATGAAGGCTGGAGATGATTAGATTCCCTACAATGTGGAAAAAGGCCCAACGAGTCCACACCGATGCTACGAAGAATAACTCACCTGCACCCATTTCCCTCGACGAATGCGGCTTTGGGCAATTTAGCATGGCCAATTCACCTGACCTGCACATATTTTGACTGTGGGAAGAAACCGGAGCACCTGGAGGAAACCCAAACAGTTATCCAAGGCTGGAATTAAACCCGGGACCCGGGCATTGTGAGGCAGCAGTGCTAACCACTGAGCCACCGGGCTCTGCAGGGAAACAGGAACAACATCCCACTTCTCAAATAGGGTCGGTATGCCAGACATAGGCTCGCGATTCCCAGTAGAATCTAAGTTTCTTTTCATTTTACGGTAGTTTTGCTTTAACCTTGTTTATATATTCCTCAACCTTACTGGCCTTACATTGTTTTCTCGTGTCATTTTTTTTAATATACACATATATACACATTCACAGCCACCTCCTCAGCTTTTGGGAGTTTTATCTGCCATATATATATCTATCCTATCTGCCAATCATATGCAGAATTTCTTCAACTGGTCAGTAATGTGGCTATCCATTCTTTAATTAACAATGAATAAATGCATTCATGGTTTAAATTAACCATTAAACAATATGACAGGTCACTGACAATGTGTGAAGTAATCCTGCCAATTAATTTTGTTTCAAGCTAATACAATTGATTTATTATAAATATTAATCATATAAATAATATGTAATTAGTAATAAACATTTATAATAAATAAAAAAATCATTATCCATAATTGGAAACCCAACAAGTGACTAAAACATTTGTAAAAACTGTACTCTGCAGCTTTATCCTTCTTATTGCATCATTCTCCTCCCTTTTGTAGTTGATCTCCATGCCTCTATTTTCATTTTAACCTCATTTAACCAATTTATCAATTTATGCCTGTCTAACTTTAAAGCATCTTCTTAACTATACGTTGTGTATCCTTAATTGTCATAATCTGAAAGCTCGTTTTGGATTTGAATTTTCAACTCATCAAAAATTGCACGAGGAGAATAATTAAAACAGATGTTTTGTCTCATTCACTTGTCCTGGTCACGGAATCACATGGCTCTGACATTATGGAGCTTGCCAACTCCATGGCAATGGGGCAGTGATGCTTCAAAAGAAAGTGATTGATACACCATCCTATTCCTCGATACGTTTGGCTGGCCCGATTTTCCAAGGATGGAATGCTGGGTGACAGCAGTGCCTGTTTAATTCAGGCAGTAGTCCTTTTTTTTTATCTGTTAGGTACACCTAATGATATGGATAGAATTCCGTTTGAATTTAGGAGAGAGCACTGAATGGCCTGGTACCAAGCATACGTTATACATTACTGAGCGGGGATCCAGCTGAAGAAGATTATGGGAAATAAGTTATCAATTATTTTTGTGGATACTGGAAGTTCACCAGAACTTAGTTATCATTGTCTTTTTTGGAGATCAGATGTCCCCTTTGGTAATATCGCAGTGGTCATTATGTTTTACAATATACCTGAGTAACATACAATATTTTATTTTCTTATACAATTTATAAATATATATTTAGATATATTATTTATAATTTGGAAATTTATTTATTCAGTATTCAATATTTGAAATGTAAACTACATACAATCCCCAACTTTGAAATCCACTATAATTACCCGGTTTTATGCCCTTAATATCAATCCAAAATTAGGTTTCTTAAGTAGGCCTGACCAGTTATTGCTCTATTACAATGTTAGAGGCCGTGAAATAATCAGAGCTGCCTTAAAATGACTTGTCTATTCAAGTTAAAAAAAATTAATACACGAATAGTGGCCGAATCCAAGGACACAGATATTAACCATAGGATATTAATTTTTGATGATTTATCACAAAATAATGTTGAACTGAAACTTCAACTGTTATCGAGGGACGGGACTTCCTGAATAAAGCTACAGCTGGCACATCATAATCACCAGTGAAATACATCAGTCTTAAAAGTAAGTGGAAACAAACGAGTCTGAAACACAAAAATAAAGTTATAATGTTGTCTTCCTCCGTATTAGAATCGAATAAGGTTGGCTTTCTTGCAAGGATCAAAGGGGTTAGTTTGAAACTGACAGTAAGGCAGTCATGACCTGTAAAAAGAACAGGAGTTAATATTTTATTTCATAATCACTGAAGAATCCTTAACCTTAACAGAAATCATGTTAAATTTCCAAAATACAAATCAGATTCAAAACCGTCCCGGATCTCAAGCGCCAGGGAAGAATGCACAAACTTTCAATCATCAACAAACAAATGTGCATTCAAACCGAATTACAAAGGGTTAAACTTTCTACTCGCTGTAATACTCTTTTTTCTCTCTCTGTCTTTCGCACAACAGTTTTTAGCTTGGGAGTTTAGTCTGATAAATACTGGTTGTGGCACATCGTTGCTTACCCAAGTGTGCAGGAATTGTTACCGCTGGCATGCCTTATCATTTAACACATCATGAAAGAACAATGGGCACCCTCCATATTCCATAAACAGAGAACAATCACCAAAACGAACAAAAAAAAAGCAAACAAACAACAAAGCAAGACAAGCCAAGCTGAACAGACACAGCAGGTACAACAAACAACAAAACTAATGAGTGGCCAACCATCGAAACTTCGACTGGGGAGAAGGGATAATTTTGTGAAAAACTGTTGATTCGTCCTCTGCCTCTTGCTTGTAGTGGAGGATGATTGGAATTAAGAGGTTTAGCCCAAGTGTCATCGGAGTTTTAAGGGCAATTCTCATGAAAACTTCCTTGGTTCCCCTGTGTGGCCTTTCTCGGCCACTTAGAGATACAATGGTGGGGACTGCCGCCAGTCAGACAGTATCCAGTCGGCAGTCACGGGCCCATTGATACAGACTGTTACAATTAAAACAGGCCGGGAACCGACGCCGAGGGGGAGTCCCTCTGCCACACCAACGATTGGAGCCTTGAATGTGTGCAGGTCCACTGTTATGACGCCCGGATAATTGTTGAGGTACCTCCTCTTGAAATACAAATTCTAATTTTACACGGATTGGTCATCTGCTGATACCACAAGGCGCTAATAGAACGATGGAGTTGATTAGGGGTGCTTTCAGCACAGTCTAGGTTGTTTGTTTTGACTGCTGTAACTACAGAGGGCGGCAGGCAATTTAATAGCATAGAATTCTACTCTGCATTAATAACATTTAAATTCCAAGCCCGTTCGCCGGAATAGGACTCATAACACTCCCTGAAATGCTCCAAAAAGCCTCAGCTTCTCCTTATTTTGGGGCAAAGTTCAAGGGTACGAGTAAAGTCAATAGACTTTGCTAGTATAGCAGATGCAGCAGCGAGAATTTTATCTGGTCGCTGTTGTTTCTGGACTACAACATTAGTGAAAGCAGGAAAGTTGTTGAGAATTAAGTGAAACGGCTGTACATTCCAAAGACTGATCAGCATGTAAGGAAGAGATTGAAATGGGAGCCGCAAAAAAGAATCCCACTCATCTAAATCCGAATTATCATTGTCTTCCTCGTTAAAACTAAAGCCAACCATCGAACTGAGCAGTTCAGTTTGTTTACCAGTCACTTGTGACTTTTCCTTTTATTTCTGTCATTGTTTTGATCGAGCACATTGACTTTTAAGAACCTCAACAGATTCCATCGCACCATTTGCAGTTAATTCAATCCCCAATTTGGTGGCAGGATCCTGCTCCGAGCGCAAAACGGATTCATTGTACCACTCACCACAATACTGTCACCATAGTCCGATTAACCCTTTTGTTCCCACTCCGCCGTTCCGTCGCCAAATTAATTGCTGAGCTGATGAAGGGCTTTTGCCCGAAACGTCGATTTCGCTGCACTTTGGATGCTGCCTGAACTGCTGTGCTCTTCCAGCACCACTGATCCAGAATCCACATTAATTGCTGAGCTGATGTAACCAATGGAACAGCTGTTGGCCCACCTCATGGCCATTCTTCACCACCCAATGTTTTGTTGAGACCTCCATACAGTTTTCTAAAGGCCTCAGGCTTTTCGGGATATTTTCCACATAATGTCACTAACGTTGATGATGGATCATCGGTTCTGTTTATGTCATTACCCATTTTAAAATTACCTCACTTTTATAACAACTTTTAAAAAAATTATTATTCCCTGATCAGACTTCCACAAACCCTAATCAATTTCACAAACTTTTTGAAAACATTTTTATTATAAAATATCGTGACATTTCTTTTCATTAAAAAAAACTTCAGTATTTATTTTTTATTATTATTCACTATTACTTTTTATTATTAGGTATTATATTTTATTATATTAATAATAACCTATTAATCATAATTCTGGGCCGCTTGCCTCCCTTAAAAACTTCAAATATCGAATATTAATACCTGCCTGTTTGAAGCTGTTGAGGACAACAGTCTCTGTACAAACATCCGATATTTAGAACCTGGAAATATACAAGGCTCGGGAGATCGAAGTTTCTTTTTATAAACGGAAATTAACACATTTCCAGAGATGGAATTTTTTTAAAACCCGAAAATTAACGAAGTTCAAGTGATTGAAGTTTTTTTTAAACCCGAAACTTAACGACGTTCGAGAGATCGAAGGTTTTTTTTTAAAAGGGTGGAAATTAACAAATTTCGGGAGATGGATTTATTTTTATTTCGGAAATCAACGAAGCCCGTGAGATAGATTTTTTTTTAAAAAGCCCGAAATTAACAAGGCTTGGGAATTCAGATTTCAACCCTCCCCTCGGAGTTCAGCATTTTTCGAAGACCACTCTCCGTAAGTACCAAAGCTCCCTCAACTTCAGTTACTCTCTCCCCCTTTTTTGTACCATTTAAAACGTCCCCCAGACCCAATCCTTGCTAAGACCGATCCTTTCGGGCTGGTCTGGAAAACAAACACTGAGGGGTCACATCAGACACCAGTTGAATGAGAGGGAAACCAAACGCTCTTAAAATACTCCGGTCTGGCCGGGCCGAATTCCTCAACACTCAATAGTGTGGACATTTATCTCTTACACCGCTGCTCACAATATGTCCATGCCGAAAATGAGTCACGGCATGAAAATGAAGAACTATGACCCCTCAAGAGGGGCCTCTTGTTTCGAGATCGGTCAAAAGAACCGACAAGTGCGGTCTGTACAAAAGTAAGGGTCCTGAGTTTATTGAATTAAGGTCCCTTTTTGCCATTCTATCCCGCAACACAGAGGGGGAAGCTTCTGCTTTCGGTGGGGAAGTTACGCAATTACATTTGAAAATTCACATTATTTACATGATTTTAAGACATGGTATCCCCTTAGTTACTAGAAAGACTTGATCACATACAATAAGGTGACATGATTTACAGCAAGTTAATCCAAAGATATTTCCTGGGAAAGGTTTCTTAATTACAAGACAAGTCCAATCAACTGTAATATGGTGACATGATTGAAGACAGCCTAATCCAATGGTATTCTTTGGAAAATATACCTTATTTACTATAATTGTCATGCCATGTATCAGTTCGGTGTTAGTTCAAATGGTCAATTAATGTGTCAGTATTCAATTCATGAAAACTCTATTGTCCTGTTATCTTTGAATTTCAGCTTAATTCAACAAATCAGCAATACAGGTTCATAGGGCATTTCTTTTTAAATCGAGAAACCATTTTCTGATAAATAAAAATCTACATACACTTGTTGCCTAAATTTAAATTTTAGATCTTCAAAGTGACGAACAATATTGATGAGGGCAGGGTGGTAGATATCGTCTTCATGGACATCAGTAAGGTCTTTGATAAGCTTTTACATGGTGGGCTGCACTGGAAGGTTAGATTGCATGGATCCCAGGGCGAGCTGGCCAATTGGATACACCATTTGTTTGATGGTAGGAAGCAGAGCGTAATAGTGGAATGATGCTTGTTGGACTGGAGACGTGTTGGATGCTTGTTGGACTGGAGACTTGTTGGATGCTTGTTGGACTGGAGTCGTGTTGGATGCTTGTTGGACTGGACACTTGTGACCAGGAGAGTACCTCAGGGGTCGGTACAAGGACCATTGCTGTTTCTTTTCCAATCAGTGATTTGGTTGAGAATGTATAAGGCATGATTAGTAAGGTTGCAGAGGAGAGTAAAATAGGCAGTATCATGGACAGTGAGGAAAGTTATCAAAATTGCAGCAGAACCTCGATCAGCTGGGGAAGTGGACCGATAAAGGGCAAATGGAGTTTAATACAGATGAGATGGAGTGACAGGTCGACAGGGTGGTGAAAAAGGTTTTCGGCACACTTGTCTTCATGAGTCAGGGCATTGAGTATTGAAGTTGGGAAGTCTTGCCGCATTTGGAGTATTTGTTTTCGCTTTTAGTTACCTTTCTAAAGGAAGAATGTTATTAAACTGGAAAGACTGCAGAAGACATTTACAATAATGTTGTCAGAACTCAACAGCCTGAGATATAAGGAGAGTTTGGATTTATTTATATTTAGAAAAGAATGAGGTTATCAGTGATAGGCAACATGGTCTTGTGCAGGGAGATCTTGCCTCACCAACTTAATAGAGTTCTTCAAAAAGTGACCGAGTTGTTCGATGAAGGAAGGGCTGTTAATGTCATATACATGGACATTAGTGAGGCATTTGATAAGGTTCCCCATTGTAGATTAAAGGACAATGTGAAGTCACATGGTGTGCAGGGTGTTCTAGCTAGGTGGATAAAGAATGGTTGAGCAACAGGAGACAGAGAGTAGTAGTTGAAGGGAGTTTCTCGAAATGGAGAAAGGTGACCAGTGGTCTTCCACAGGGGTCAGTGTTGAGTCCACTGTTGTTTGTAATATACATAAATGATCTCGAAGAGGGCAGTGTTGGTATGATCAGCAAGCTTGAAGATGACACAAAGCTTGGTGGAGTAGCAGAAAGCATAATGGACTGTCAGAGAATACAAGAGGATATAAATAGACTGGAGAGTTGGGCGGAAAAGTAGCAGATGGCTTTCAATCCAGACAAATGTGAGATGATGCATTTAGGCAAGTGAATTTCTCGAGCGAATGATACAATGAATGGGAGCGCCTTGGGAAAAGTTGATGGACAGAGAGATCTGGGAGTGCAGGTCCATTGTACCCTGAAGGTAGCTGCACAGGTGGGTAAAGTGATCAAGAAAGCCTATAGTATGCTTACCTTCATTGGACGGGGTATTGAGTATAAGAGCTGGCAAGTCATATTAAAGTTGTACAAAACATTGGTTTAGCCGCATTTAGATTATTGTGTATAATTCAGTTCGCCACATTACCAAAAGGATATTGATGCTTTGGAGAGGGTGCAGAGAAGGTTTACGAGGTATGGAAGGTGCTAGCTATGAAAAGAGGTTGATTACGTTAGGTTTATTCGCACTAGAAAAAATGAGATTGATGGTGGACCTGATTGAGTCCACTTAATCATGAAGGATATAGACAGGGTGGATAGAGACAAGCTTTTTTCCCAGGGTGAAGGATTCAATATCCAGAGGTCATGCTTTCAAGTTGTGAGGTGGAAAGTTTAAGGGGGATACACGCGTCAAGCACTTCACACAGCGGGTGGTGTGTGTTTGGAACGTGTAGCCAGCAGAGGTGATTGAGGCAGGCAGGGTAGATTCATTTAAGATGCGTCTGGACAGATGCAAGAGTAGGTGGGGAGAAGAAGAATGCAAATACTTAGGAATTGACCAACAGGTTTAGTCAGTAGATATGGATCAGCTCAGGCCTGAAGGGCCGAAGGGCCTGTTCCTGGGCTGTAAATTTTCTTTGTTCTTTTGTTCACCTGTGCATAACTAACCTCGATCCTTTCTGGTCTAATATCTTGTACCTCCTTCTTCTCCTCTATAATATTCTCCTTTACCTGAGTGAACACCAATGAGAAATGTTGACTTAGCACCTTCCTGGTCTCGACAGTGTCCCCACACTCAACTTCCCACTTCAGTCTTTGACTGACCCTATTCTTACCCTAATCATGCTTTTATTCCTCATATACCTATAGAAAGCTTTAGGATTCTCCTTTATTCTATTTGCTAAAGATTGCTCGTGTCCTCTCTTTGCTCTTCTTAACTCTCTCTTTAAAACCTTCCTAGCTGATCTGCAACTCTCCATCGCCTCATCAGGACCATCTTGCCTCATCAACATATTAGCCTCCATATTATTCTTTACAAGAGATGCAATATCTGTAGTAAACCACGGTTTCCTTACCTTATCATTTCTTCCCTGCCTGACAGGGTCATACCAATAAGAGATACAATATCTGTTCCTTAATCCAGTTCCACATTTCGATTGTCTGCATCCCCTGCATGTTGCTACCCAATTCTATACTTCCTAATTCTTACCTAATCGCATTATAATTGCAGTTTCCACATCGATAACTCTTGACCTGTGGTATATACCTATCCCTTTCCATCGCTACACTAAATGTAATTGAATTATGGTCACTCTCTCCAAAGTGCTCACCTACAACTAAATCAAACACGTGGCCTGGTTCATTACCCAGCACCAGATCCAGTGTAGGGTCCCCACTTGTCGGCCCTTCGATATACCGTGTCAGGAAACCCTCCTGTACACATCGTACAAAAACTGATCCATCCGGCGTTCTGGAACTATAACATTTCCATCAATGTTGGGGAATTTGAAGTCCCCCATAAGACCAACCTGTTCCTTTCACTCCTACTCAGAATAATTTTGCTAATCCTCTCTTCCACCTCCCTGTAACTCTGTGAAGGCCTGTACAAACTCCAAGCAGTGTGACCTCTCCTCTCCTGTTTCTAACCTCAGCCCACACTATCTCAGTAGACGAGAAGACACCGCCTTACATCGCAGAACAGACATTAAAATAACAAGTCCCTCCTTTCTCAGAAACCTCTGCTCTCTGACTTCAAATTTAAAAGCACAAATTAGTGTCTCACTGCTCCCAGCAGGCATCTAGTGCCAGCTCCCGCCCTTCTAGTTGGACCTGCCGCTGAAAAACAGAAATGGAGGACTCCTGCTATCGTGGTAAATTTTTAAGGGCAAAAGCCAATGTCTCACTTCTCCCGGCAGGCCCCAGGTGCAAGCTCCCACCCATCGAGATGCTGCCACCGCTGAAAAACAGAAATGGAGGACTCCCATTCCATTCCATTCCATTCCAGACCAATACCTCTTGGGTTGCAGGAAAACACTGGCCATCCAAAAGATGAGTTACTCAGTGAAGACTTCTTGACTTCTTAATTTGTTCTTGTCGCTATCTGACTTTTGAGCACAGCTTGTGCTCAATGGTAATCCGGTGCAGTTGGTCAGTGTGGATTCAGTGGTGCTAATACAATTGAACATCAGAAGAAGATAGACACTTTCTCCAATTTGAAGATCATCATTGTTTGTCATTAAGTGCAACTCACATATGTGGCATGAATGCCCCTTGACAGTTGGCAGCCCAATGTTTAAATCTATCTTGGTCTTCACAGCTATGGACACGGACACAAGGGCTATCTCGTTTTTATTGTTTCCCATTGTCCTGTGCCTTTATTGGCATGTCTCTCTTTTTTCCTTTCGTTCAGTTCCTCACATATGCAGCCCGGTAGATACAAAATCAAATCTGTGTGACTATATTCTTTTCGATTCTCAAGTCTAAAGACATGAATTTCAGACGAGCCTCGATTTTATTGAATGGTGGATCAGGCTAGAAAGGCCGGGTGTCCTTTTCCTATTCGTCAACTGGACGTGCCTCAACTTTTTTATAGATTTGTTCACAAATAGTGATGCCCGACAGCTGCTTCACATTTTGTACCATCGGCAGTGAAGAAGTCATTTATTTCTTCGAAGCGAGGAAAACATTACAGGTGGTGTTGTGCCTGTGGACCTGCTGCATTTATATTTCTCCAAGGTTAAATCCATGCTTTTGCAATGTGCTGTCAATAGAGTCTTGGTAACTTGCAGCAGTGCTTCGTGTAGATATCTCACATTGTTGCTACACTTCATTAATAGTTGAGGATCTCAATGTGCTAGAACTTTATGAGTTGCCAATAAAGTGGGCGGCTTTGTCAAAGATGGTGTTTTTCTGTGGCTGTGGATTATTTCATAGTGATCCTGGCTTGTACTTTGTAGTCAATGGGGTCAGGCTGGTGTAAATACTTCTATGCTGTGGAATTTTTGTTTACAATTCGAGATAGGGACAATTTACAAACGTATGCATGCTTAAGAAGAAATGAGAGATTATTACTTTCTGTATTAATGCACTATCATTCTATTTGTTCTTCGACCTCTCTCGCCTCCATCAGAAATCTGGGATAGATCCCACCCGGTCCTGGGGATTTGTCCACCCTAATAACCTTTGCCATACCCAAAGCATCTTCCCTACTTATGTCAACGTGATCCAGATTAATCAAACTTCTATCTCTAACCTCAAGATTCATCCTGTTCCTCTCCTCAGTGAACACTGATGCAAAGTAATAATTCAGAACTTCACCCATTCTCTCAGGTTCGGCTCACAGCCTTCCTTCATTACCTTTTAGTGGACCAATCCTTTCTCTGGTTGCCTGCTTGCTTCTTATATAAGAATAAAATGCTTTAGGATTTCCCTTTATTATGCTCGCTAAAGCTATTTCATGACCCCGTTTAGCCCGCTTGATTCCTCGTTTTAACTTGCCCTACTCTTCCGATATTCCTCCAGGGCACGTTCTGTTCTGAGCTGCCGAGACCTTACGTACACATTCCTATTCCTCTTGGCTAGTCGTAAAATTTGTCCTGTGATCGCAATTCACGAATCTTGCCCTTCCTATCCTTTGCCTTAAATGGGACATGATTATCCTGCACTACCGTTTACCTATTTTGAAAGCCTCCCACATCTCAAACTTGGACTTCCCTTCAAATAGCTGTCTAATCCACATTTCCCAGTTCCTACCTAACTTTGATACAATTGGCCTTGGTCCAGTTTAGTACTCTTCCCTTAGGACCACTCTCTTCTTTATCTACGAGTAGTATAACACTTTTTGTGTTCACTGCTCCCAAAGAAATCCCCCACCGCAATATCTACCACTTGCCTTGGTTCGTTCCCCAGTAGCAGGTCCAATATGGTCCCTTCCATCGTCGGATGAGTGATATACTACTCTCGAAAACTCTATTGGATATTTCGTGCAAGTTCTATTCCATCCAGACCACTGACGCGAAGTATATCCCAGTCAATGTTGGGAAAATTAAAATCTCCCATCACCACTGCCTCTACATCTATTCATAATCTGTTTATCTATTTGTTCTTCTACCTCACACTCACTGTTGAGAGGTCTGTAATACATCCCCAACAACGTAACCGCACCCTTTTTATTTCTCAGCTTCACCCATAAAGCCTCACTGGCCAAGACCGCCATAGTGTCCTCCTTTAGCACAGTCGTGATATCATCTCTGACCAGCAATGCAACTCCACCCCCTCTTTTACTTCCCTCCCTGTCCTGACTGAAGCGTCTATATCTTGGAACATTTTGTTGCAAATCATCATCCCCTTCCTTCAACCAAGTCTCTGTGATGGCAATAACATCATGCTCCCAGGCACCAATCAAAGTCCTAAGTTCATCTGCCTTACACACTCTACTCCTTGCATTAAAGCTGCTGTATTTCAGGCCAACAGTTCTGTTGAACTCACTTGCTCTCTGCCTATTCTTCCCTTTATTAATGTTACCTTACATTCTTACATTCTTCAGTCTCTATCTCGCTGCCTACTTGTTTTCTCTTCTGGTTCCCAGACCCCTTCCACATTAGTTTAAAACCTTCCCAACAGCGGTAGCAATAACTCCCCAAAGAGCATTGATTCCGGTCTGGTTCAGATGTAGACTGTCTCTTTTGTAATAGTCCCACCTTCACTAGAACCGGACCCAATGTCCAACAAATTTGAATCCCTCCCTCCCACACCATCTCTCAAGCCACGTGTTCATCCTGCCCATTTTTTCATTTGTACGCTGGGTAAAACGTGGCACTGGCAATAATCCCGAGATCACTACCTTTGAGGTGCTTTCCTTTAACTTCTCTCCTAGATCCCTGAATTCTTCTTTCAGGACCTCATCTGTTATCAATTTTAGAAAGAGTGAAAGTGGGCAAGTCCTAGATTTTTCTGGGAAGCTAGGGCGGAGATAGGAGAGCCTTTGGCTTTGATATTTGAGTCGTTGTTATCTCCAGGTTTAGTACCTGAGGACTGGAGGATTGTAAATGTTCATGAAGGGCAGAAGAGGTGACCCAGGTAATTATAGACAAGAGAGCCTTATTTCTGTTGTTGGAAAGGTTTTGAAAAGGATTATACGAGATAAGTTATGTAATCATCTCGCAAGAAACCATTTGATTTCAGATCGTCAACATGGTTTCGTCAAGTGCAGGTCTGTCTCATAAACCTAATTGAGTTTCTTGAGAAGGTGACCAAGCAAAGAGATGAGGGTAGGGCAGTTGACGTGGTATATATGGACTTCAGTAAAGCCTTTGATAAGTTTCCACACGGTAGGCTAATGGAGAAAATGCAGAGGCATGGAATTGTGGGTGATTTAGCAGTTTGGATTAGAAACTGGCTTTCTGAAAGAAGGCAGCGAGTGGTGGTTGTTGGAAAATATTCAGTCTAGAATGCAGTTACTAGTGGTGTGCCACAATGATCTGTTTTGGGAACACTGCTGTTGGTTGTTTTTATAAACGATTCAGACGGAGGCATAGATGAATGGATTAGTAAATTTGCAGACGGCAATAAAGTTGGTGGAGTAGTGGACAGTTTGGAAGAATGTTACAAGTTGCAGGGGAACTGGGATAAACTGCAGAATAGGGCTGAGAGGTGGCAAATGGAGTTCTATGCAGCTGAATATGAGGGGAAGCACCTTGGGAAGAATAACAGGAAGGCACGGTGGCACAGTGGTTAACACTGCTGCCTCACAGCGCCAGGGACCTGGGTTCAATTTCCGCCTCAGATGACTGACTGTGTGGAGTTTGCACGTTCTCCCCGTATCTGCGTGGGTTTCCTCCGGGTGTTCCGGATAGTGCTGTTAAGAAGGCATAAGGTGTCCTACCTGCTAATGTAGTCAACTCAGCCACATTAGGGAGATTTAAACAATCCTTAAATGAGCACGTGGATGATTTTGGGATAGTGAAGGGGGACGAACTGAGAATAATTCACAGGTCGGCACAACATCGTGGGCCGAAGGGCCTGTCCTGCGTTGTATTGTTTTATTTTCTACTTTCTAATGCTCCCACTAACTGGATGAATGCACAGGCAAAAACATTCAAAAATCCTAAAGAAATGCACGAAATAAAGAGCTTGTTTGACGCCAGAAAATTAAGAGTTCTTCAGCACAATTGTTGATGTATCGTGGTAATGGTGCTGCCATCTGATAAAAGTGCTCTGCAGCAACTACAACAGCACCAAATGGGTGGCAAGGTAGCTCAATGGGCAGCACTGCTGCCTCCCAAAACCAAGGACCCGGATTCAATTTCAAACTTGGGTGCCGCTGGAGATTGCACCTCCTTCCTCCATCTGTGAAGGTTGTCATTCAGTGCACTGACTTCATCCACAATCCAAAGGCTGTGCAAGTCAGGTGCAGAGACCATACTCAATTGTCTGTAGTAACCAGGAATTAACCATAATAAATGCAGGAATATGGGTTAGGGTAGAGGGCTAATCTGAATGATTTACTGCCGATTAGGGATTCCATTTCGAATGCCGTTTCCAACCAAGTACTATACAAAAAAACTCGACGAGCGAGGAAATCATTCACAAACAAAAATATCAGCAACACACCCACTTGCATGCTTCCTGTGTAATGAAGGTGTGGGGGTACTGTACCTTTAAGAGAGCTGAAAAACTAGCAAGGACTGCCTGACAAAGCACACAGTGTTCTGAACAACTGAGGTAGAAGAAGGGCAATTGCACACTAATTGGAAGGGGACTAATATACTGGCAGGGAGATTTGCTAGAGCTGCTCAGGAGGATTTAAACTAGCAAGGTCTGGGGGTGGGACCCAGGGAGATAGTGAGGAAAGAGATCAATCTGAGACTGGTACAGGTGAGAACAGAAGCAAGCCACACAGTCAGGACAGGCAGGGACAGGTTAGGACTAATGAATTGAACTGCATTTATTTCAATGCAAGGGGCCAAACAGGGAAGGCAGATGAACTCATGGCTTGGTTCGGAACATGGGGCTCGGATATTATAGCAACTACAGAATCATGGCTCAGGGATGGGCAGAACTGGCAACTTAATGCTCCACAGTATAAATCCTACAGGAAGAATAGAAAGGGAGGCAAGTGAGGAAGGGATGTGGCGTTTTTGATCAGGGATAGCATTACAGCTGTGCTGATGGAGGATGTTCCTGGAAATACATCCAGACAAGTTATATGGGTGGAACTAAGAATTAAGAAAGGGATGATCACCTTATTGGGATTGCATTATACACAACCAGTGGTCAGAGGGAAATTGAGAAACAAACATGTAAGGAGATCGGAGCTGTCTGTAAGAATAATAGTGTGGTTATGGTTGGGGATTTTATTTTTCCAAACATACACTGGGACTGCCATAGTGTTCAGAGTTAAGATGGAGAGGAATTTATTAAGTGTGAAAAGAAAATTGTCTGATTCAGTGTGTGGATGTATCTACTAGAGAAGGTACACAACTTGTAGGAGAAAGTAAGGACTGCAGATGCTGGAGATCAGAGCTGAAAAATGTGTTGCTGGAAAAGCGCAGCAGGTCTGACAGCATCCAAAGAGCAGGAGAATCGATGTTTCGGGCATGAAAAAGGGCTTCAGGGCTTTCCTGAAATAGGGCTCATGCCCGAAATTCGATTCTCCTGCTGTTTGGATGCTGCCTGACCTGCTGCACTTTTCAAGGTACAAAACTTGACCTAGTCTTAGGAAATAGGGCAGGGCAGGTGACTGAGGTGTCAGTGAGGAAGCACTTTGGGGTCAGCGACCATAATTCTATTAGTTTTAAAATAGTGATGGAAAAGGATAGACCAGTTCTAAAAGTTGAAGTTCTAAATTGGAGAAAGGACAATTTTGATGGGATTAGGCAAGAACTTTCAAAAGCTGATTGGGGGTCGATGTTCGCAGTTAAATGGACGGCTGGAAAATGGGAAGCCTTCAAAAATGAGACAACGAGAATCTAAAGAAAGTATATTCCTGTCAGGGTGAAAGGAAAGGCTGGTAGGTATAGGGAATCCTGGATGCTTCAACAAATTGAGGGTTTGGTTAAGAAAAAGAAGGAAGCAGATGAAAGGTATAGATAGGATAGATCGAGTGAATCTTTGGAAGAGTATAAAGGCAGTAGGAGTAAAGGAGTTTACTCAAGAGGGAAATCAGGAGGGCAAAAAGGGAACAAGAGGTAGCTTTGGCAGTAGGAGTATACTTAAGAGGGAAATCAGGAGGGCAAAAAGAGGACACAGATAGCTTTGGCAAAAAGAATTAAGGATAATCCAAAGGGTTTTTCCAAATTCCTTAAGGACAAAAGGGTAACTAGGGAGAGAACCAGGCCCCTCAAAGATCAACAAGGCGGCCTTTGTGTGTAGCTGCAGAAAATGGGCAAGATAATAAACGAATACTTTTCATCAGTATTTACTGTGGAAAAGGATTTGTAATTTATAGAATATTGGAACATTGATAGTGACACCTTGCAAAATGTCCCCATTCAAGAGGTGGAAGTACTGGATGTTTTGAAGCACATAAAGGTGGATAAATCCCAGGACCTGATTAGTTGTGGGAACTCTGTGGGAAGCGAGAGAAGAGATTGCTGGATCACTTGCTGAGAAATTTGTATCATCGATAGTCATAGATGACGTGCCAGAAGACTGGAAGTTGGATAACATCGTGCCATGTTTAAGAAGGGTTGTAAGAACAAGCCAGGGGATGATAGACACATGAGCCTGACATTGGTGGTGAGCAAGTTGTTGGAAATAATCCTGAGGGACAGGACGTCCATGTTTTTGGAAAGGCAAGGACTGATTAGTGATAGTCAACATGGCTCTGTGCTTGGGAAATCATGTCTCACAACCTTGATTGAGTATTTTGAAGAAGTAACAAAGAGATCTCATGTGGGCAGAGAGTAGATGTGATGTATATGGACTTCAGTAAGGCATTCGACAAGGATCCCCGTGGAGGTTGGTTAGCAAAGTTAGATCTCACGGAATACAGGGAGAACTAGCCTTTGGATACAGAACTGGTGTAAAGGCAGAAGACAGAGGGAAGTGTTTGGAGGGCTGTTTATTAGACTAAAGACCTATGACCATTGGAGTACCAGAAGGATCGGTGCTGGGTCAACTACATTTCATCATTTACATAAATTATTTGGATGGAAGCATAAGAAGTACAGTTAGTAAGTTTGCAGATGACACCAAATTGGAGGTGTGGCGGACAGCGAAGAAGGTTACCTTAGATTACAACAGGACCTTGACCAGATGGGCCAATTTGCTGAGAAGTGGCAGATGGAGTTTAATTCAGATAAATGCAAAGTGCTGCTTTTTAGGAAAACAAGTTTTAACAGGACTTAGGGGAGGGGGCTGTGTTAGACATGGGTGGGGCGGTGTTGGATGGTGTGCGATAATGAACAGGGTGGGGGAGGTGTGTTGGACACTTTGGGGAATGGTGTTCGATGAGGGTGGGGATGGTGGCGGTATTGGGCAGGGTTGGGGGCGGTGTTGGACAGGGAAGGAGTGGTGGTGTTGGACAGGGCAGGGAACGGTGTTGGATGGGGACAGGGGTGGTGTTGGACACGGGCAGTGACGGGTGGGGGTGGCAGTGTTGTTTGGAGCAGGGGCAGTGTTGGACGGGGCGAGTTGTTTGTGTTTTACAGGGGCAGTGTTGGCATTGTCAGGGTGTAGGGCAGTGTTGGAACGGGTTGGGGGCAGTGTGGGATGGTGTGGGAGGGGTGTTGGAAGGGGCGTGGTGGCAGTGTTTGACAGGGTGGGAGGTTGGTGTTGGATGGAGGTGGGGGCAGTGTAGGACAGGGGTAGGATGTCATTGCTAGACAGGGGTGGGGGTGATGTTGGATGTGGGGGCGTGGTGTCGGATGGACGCGGGGGGTGTTTGAGGGGGGTGTAGACGTCAGTGTTGGATGGGGTGGGGGTTGGACAAGGTGGGGCTGGTGTTCGATGGGGAACGGGGGGACGGAGTTCGATGGGGTGGGGGTGGTGTTGGATGGGGAGGGTGACAGTGCTGGACGGGATGGGGATGGTGTTATACAGAGGCGGGAGGTCGGTGTTCGGGGTCAGAGGCGGTGTTGGATGTGTATGGGGGTCAGTGAATGATGGAGAGGGAGGGCGGGTTTCGGACTGGGGGTCGATGTTCGACGCGGGCGGGGTCATGTTGGACGGGGGCGGCGGTTAGTGTTGGACGGGTGTAGGGTTTCGCTGTTGGATTGGGTTGGGGCGGTTTTGGAAGGCGGATGGTGGTTGGTGTTGGATGAGGATTCAGAGATGTATAGGGGCGACCTTGAATGGGGTGGGAGAGCTGTGATGGATGGGGGTAACGATGTTGGACGGGATGGGCGGTGGAGCGGTTTTGGATGGGTTTGGGGGGCGGTGCTGGATGGGGCAGTGTTGGACAGTGGCGGGGACGGTGTCGGATTGGGGTGGGGGCGGTAAAGTACCGTGTCGGGAGATGGTGTTGGACGTGGGCGGGGGCAGTATTGGGGGAGAGGACGGCGGGGTTGCGGTGTTGGACAGGGAGGGTAACAGTGTGGGACGGGGTGGGGATGGTGTTGGATAGGGAAGGGATGGAACGGGATCGCAGGGTTGGATGGGTGTTGTGGGCCGTGATGGACGACGGTGGAGTGGAGGAGCGCAGGTTTGGATGAGGTGGGAGTGGTGTTGTTCCACATATGGAGATGGTGTTGGACTGGGGTAGGGAGCGGTATTGGGGGAGAGGGCAGCGGCGGTGCGGTCTTGCACGGGGATAGGAATGGTATTGGATGGGGTGGGGCACGGTGTTGGATGGTGTGGAGGCTGGGAAGGCGAAGAGGAGCACGGTGTTGGATGGGGTGGGGGACGGGAAGACGGGGTTGGATGGGAATGAGTGTACATTTTGGACGGTAGTGGAGGGCGGGGGGAGTTGAATGGTGCGGGGGTGGTGTTGGTCACAGGCAGGGATGGATGGTGGTTGGCGGTGTTGGATGGGGGCACGGGACGGTGTTGGACACGGGCAGAGGATCAGTGTTGGCCAAGGGTAAGGGTTGGTGCTGGATGAGGTGGTGATGGTGATGGGGGAGGGATGTTGGATGGAGATGGGGAGGTGTTGAACTCGTTTGGAAGGGGTGGGGGTGGTGTTGAGGAGGCGGTGTTGGATAGGGGTGCAGGGTGGTGATGAACCAAGTTGGGGGTGGGTGTTGGATGGGGACCAGAGTCATGACGGATGGGCATGGTTCGGTGATGGATGTGTGTGGGGGTTCGGTGTTGGATGGGGTGGGGGCGGTGTTGCACCGGGATGTGGGGTGACTTTGGTATGTGGGTGTGGTTGATGTTGGACGGGGGAAGGAGATTGGTGTTGATTGGGGGCAGGGGTTAGTGTTGGGCGGTTCCGGAAACGGTGTTCAATGGGAGTGTGGGTGGATTTGGATGGGGTTGGGGGGGCGGTGTTCGACGAGGAGGCCTTGGACGTTGGTGGGGATGGTGTTGGACGGGTCAGGGCATAGTTGGATGGGGATTGAGAACCGTGCTGGACGGGGATGAGGGGAGGTGTTGGACAGGGGCGTGGGACGGTGTTGGATGGTGCTGGGGTGCAATGTTGGACGTGGTGGGGACAGTGTTAGATGGGGTGTGGTCAGTATTAGACGGAATGGTTGTCGGATTTGGATGGGGGGCACACGTGAGATTTGGACGAGGTGTGGTGCAGGATTGGACTGGTTGGGGGATGGTGTTGGATGGGCTGGGGGGCAGTTTTTGATGGGATGGAAGTGACAATGGACAGGGATGGGGCGGAGTTGGATGCAGTTGGGTCGGTGTTGTACAGGGGTGTGGAGCAGTGGACGACTGGCTTTGGGAATGGAGTTGGACGGGGGCGGGGGATTGTTGGATGGGAGCAGGGGTGGTGTTGGACATTGGTGTCGACTGGTGGGCGGGTAACGGTGTTTGACAGGGCGCGGGCGAAATTGGAGGGGGCGGGGATGTCAGTTTTTGACACAGGTAAGTGTTGGTGCTGAACAGGATGGAGCAGGGACGAGGTGGCAATGTAGGGCGGTGGTGGGTGGTGGTGCTGTACCGCGTTTGGAGATGGTGTTGGACAGGGGTCGGTATTAGGTGGGGATGGGGAAGGGGGGCGGAGTTGGACCAGTGTGGAGGAGTAGTACTGGACTAGGTTTGGGGTTGGTGATGGACTGGGGCAGAGAGGCAGTAGTGGATCGGGGTTGGAGGGCACTTTGATGGGGTGGGGGGCAGAGATGGATGGGGGTGTGGGGGCAGTGTTAGACGGGGGTGTGGCCACACGATGTAGGATGGGACGGGGTCAGTGTTTGATGGGGCGGTGGTGGTGTTAGATGTGTGGTGGGAGGTGGTGTTGGATAGGGAGCAGTAAGGCGTACTTGGACGGGGGCGGAGAGCAATGTTTTATGGCGTGGGGCAGCAGAGATGCTTAGGAACAAGTG
Source organism: Hemiscyllium ocellatum (assembly GCF_020745735.1). NCBI lineage: Eukaryota > Metazoa > Chordata > Chondrichthyes > Orectolobiformes > Hemiscylliidae > Hemiscyllium > Hemiscyllium ocellatum. Next base: position 26,935,217 of record NC_083445.1, read on the forward strand.
GAGGTGTTGGACAGGGCAGAGGGCAGTGTTGGATGGGGATGGTAACGGTTTTGGACGGGGTGGGGGACGGTATTGGATTGGGTGGGGGATGGGAGTGCGCGATTGGAAGCATGTTGTGGTGGTGTTGGATGGTGGTGGGGCTTGGGTGGGGGTGTGGCAGTGTTGGATGGTGGCAGGGGATAGCTTTAGATGAGCAGCATGGGGTCAGTGTTGGACAGAGGTAAGGGTCGGTGCTGGATGAGGCGGTGGTGGAGGAGCAGTGTTGGATGGGGTGGGGGCAGTGTTTGGCATGGGCAGGAATGGTGTTGGACTGGAGTGGGAGTGGTGCTGGATAGGGGTGCATGCGGGGGGCAGTGGCTCAATTGCAGTGTGCAACTCCCTCATCTCCTGAACCGGGAGCAGCCTTAAAATTCTCAAGCCCGACAGGATAAACTTTAAATTGATTAATTGATGACCCAAGCAAAATGGTGCCCGCCCATCTCGTTCGGACACTCGAGGTTCCTCTGTATTGCACTGAAAAGACGCCGGCCCATGTCACAGTAATTATAATCAGGCTGACCTGTGTTACAAATTCCTTCATATATTTTGTGTGTGACCTGGTTATTTATTAAATATTATGTACATAATAATATATGCATATTTCTGAACAATATGTATGTCATTGTAAGTATATATAATAATATATATCAATAATATGTATGTAATATTTCCTTCTCTTTGCCATGTGAAATCAATATGTTATATCTCATCTGCATATTTTGCACATGACTTGATTTGTTGTACTTCTAATGCCTTTCATAGAATCCATACAGTTTGGAAACAGGCCCTTTAGCCCAACAAGCAAAAGTGAGGACGACAGATACCAGAAACCAGAGTTTAGATCAGAGTCTTGCTGGAAAAGCACAGCGGGTCAGGCAGCATCCGAGGAGCAGGAAAAAATGATGGTTCGGGCAAAAGTCCTTCATCAGGAATGGAGGCAGGAAGCCTCCAGAGTGGACAGATAAATGGAGTGGAGGCTGGGGTGAAGGTAGCAAAGAGTACAATACGTGAATGGAGGTGGGAATGGAGGTGATAGGTCAGAGGGGAGGGTGGAGCAGATACATGGAAAGGGAGATTGGCAGGTAGGACAGGTCATGAGGACAGTGCTGAGCTGGAAGGTTGGAATGGGGGTAAGGTGGGGGAGGGCAAGTGAGAAAACTGGTGAAGTCCACATTGATGCCCTGGGGTTGAATTATTCTGAGGCAGACGATGAGGCATTCTTCTTCCAGGCGTTGGGTGGAGGAGGCCCAGCACCTGCATGTCCTCAGCAGAGTGGGAGGGGGAGTTGAAATGTTGGGCGGTGGGGCGATGTGGGTGTCCCAGAGATATTCCCTGAAGTGCTCTGCAAGGAGACGTCCAGTCTCCCCAATGTAAATAGCCTACATTGGAAGCAGCAGATAAAATAATGACATTGGTGGATGTGCAGGTGAAACTTTGATGATGTGGAAGGCTCCTTTGGAGCCTTGGATGGTGGTGAGGGAGGAGCTGTGGGCGCAAGTTTTGCAATTCCTTCAGTTGCAGGGCAGGGTGCCAGATGGAAGGGTGGTCAGCCCAACACGCCCACACTGATTCTCAATGGAGATCCCCATGGAACTGTGTCAACATGGCGGATGCAAACCCCTCGGAATCGTTGACGTACAGATAGAAGGGATGTGTGTAGTCTGGGATCCTTAGGCTGGAGCAAAGCCGAATCACTATTTTAATTCAGTGAATGCCCATTCCATCTTTGGCCTCTCATAAGGGACCATCAATGGCCTGGTTATCTGGGATCCAGTGCCTGCAGTAATTCAGCATTCCCAGGAAAGCTTGCAGTAGAGTTCTTGGGGCTGGCGGGGGGAGCTGAGTGATGGCTGCAACTCTCTGCTTTGATAGAGCCCTGAGGCCATGTGAGAGTTTGTTTCCGAACTACTGTACTGTACACTGGCAGAGCTGCATGTTTTCCGTGGAGACCCTGTGTCCATCTTTTGCCAGACAGCAGAGCAATGCTGCAGTGTCCTGCATACATGATTCCGTGGAGCTGGAGGTCAGTAACAAATCATCCGCATAATGCAGGATGGAGCTGTTACATGGCAGGTGTAAAGAAGAAAGGGTACGGTGTACCGCAGTGGCATTGACTGTGTCATTTTCCTTGTAACCCTGGGGAAGCCTGGTCCATGTGTACTGCCAACCGTGTACATAAAAGTGAAAGGGTCCTAACTCTCAGGGGACAATGTGATGGACAAAATGGTTGAGTAGACGTTGATTACAGAAAAGCAGCTGGCAGAAGCAGGGATACTAGTGAGTATGGAGTTAGTCACCGGGACTACTGTAGAGCAAGGAGTCACAATTGCGTTGACAGCTCTCAGATGCTGGTCAAAATGCCACATACCTGGCCTCCCGAGTTTTGAGATGGGTAGGATGGATGTACTTCAGGAAATGTTTGTTGGAACTAGGACATCCTGTTGTAGAAGGAAGTCAGTCACTGGCTTGATGCCTTCTGCTGCTGTTCGGGACAGTGTGTATTGCTGTATCAGCTGCAGTATGACTCCCTGTGTTAGTGTGACAGAGTGTGGTGGGGCGGACTACACTTTGCCTGAGAGGTTGGAATGTAGTTCTCACATTGATGCCGGGAGGTCCGCTAGCAACATCAGAGGAGGCAGTGCCTGGGATTTGTAGGGTGCAAGTGACCTGGAGCGTAGCAGGAATGCAGCGCACACAAAATCCACCCTGCCCAAGTCGGGCAATCTCCACAAGAGGACGGGGGCCTGACTGACGGGGGCGAGGTGGAGGGGCGCTGTCTCAGGCGCACCATCATGTGGCATAAATCCTTGGGGAGCCACAGGCTCTTGACAATAAAGGGAGTGTGTGGGACAGTCGCCGGGCCGTTGTAGAACAGTGCAGCCTGTTGTTTGCGAAGCTGTACCTCCGCTGCTGGTGGTCCCACAAAGTCCAGGCCAGTGAATGCAATCGGGGAGGGGAGGGGAGGGCAAGATGAGGGTCAAAGCTTTGACAAAGGGTCAGTTAGAATCGAAACGTCAGCCCTTTTTTCTCCTTATAGTTGCTTGCAGACCTGCTGAGATTTTCCAACATTTTCTCTTTTGATAACACTATGGGCAATTTAGCATGGCCACTTCACCTGACCTGCACATCTTTGGATTGTGGAAGGAAACCGGAGCACCCGGAGGAAACCCACCCAGACATGGGGCGAATGTGCTAACCTCACACAGACAGTCGAGCTGCGGGATCTCCAGTGTGAGGCCTTATGCATTCAGCTTGCATAAGGTTTGTCTCCTGGGAGAGCGACTGGGCAAATAGCGGAAATGATGGCCACATCAGGGACAGTGGCAAATCCGATAATGAAGCTCACGGGTTGGGTGAGTGTCTCTGTCACTGCCAATCCTGAAACCCCTACTGTACAAACAGTCTTGGTACTCAGAGAAAGTTCCACAGAGGGAGTCGCAGATGAATGTGTGGCCCCAGAATCCACCAGAAAGGAGGTGAGCCGCCCCCTCACTTCCACATGCATCACCGTGTTTTCCAATGGGAAGTTGGATAGGTGTATTGAGACCACCTGCAAAACCACCCTCTCACGGCAGCCCCAGTTTGTTTCAGGGGCATGGAGGAAGGGATCAGCTATAGTGTAGGCAGCCTGGCGAGGCTGCCACTGTGGGGTGGTGGGCTGTGGCTGCTCTGCCTGTGGGGAATGGGGTGGATGGAAGGGCCTGGCCGTCCCTGCTTGGGTGGTAAGCAGCAGCGTCTAGCCAAGTGCACTGGCTTGTCACAGTTCCATCGTGGTCCTTTAAAGAACCCTATACTGTCCTGGCCTGGCTGTGTTCCTAGGGCGGTCCGGCTGTGTAATTCGGGGGAGTTCCCCCATCTGTCTTGGTGTGGTGACCAGTCCATTCCTATCCAGGTTAGTAAGTGTGGTTAAGGTGACCCCCCCAGGACGTTGTTTACCAGGTTAAGTGATGTAGTTTCTTCTCATAGGCATATGGAGGGAGCATGCAATTGACCAGAGTCTGTACAGCCATCTTCTCATTCTCTGTGAAGGGAATGCCTGTTACAGAATCCCAGACCTCCCTAATGTAGAAAATGAAATCTGTCTGGGGCTGGTCTGGTTTGTGCAGACACCGGGTAACAGCACCAAAATCTGCATGCTGTCTGGGGCTGGTCTGGTTTGTGCAGACACCGGGTAACAGCACCAAAATCTGCATGCTGTCTTGCTCTAGTTTGTATCGCCTCTTTCAGTGCTGCCCAGCCATCTGTCCCAGTTTGCAGCAGTGTCCCAGGGTTGGGTGGTGAAGTTAGTGGTAGAGCAAATGGTCGCCAAGTGAGTAGCAGAGGCGAGTTGTAACAGGGAGTGCACATCCTGCGGCAGACAGTTGTAAATGGTGGAAATTTGTAGCTGCCAATTGTAAAATGCGAGAGGTTTTTCAATGAGTCTGGGGTAACTTGCAACATGGCCAGGATCTCTGCGTGGGTCCAGTGCTTATCAAGGGGAGTAGTTCCAATCATAATGTGTAGAAGCCATCATTCAATGCCTGGTTTTTCAGTTTTAATTGGAAGCACACTAGCTTTCGGAGCGACGCTCCTTCATCAGGTGATTGTGGAGGGCTTGATTGTAACAGAATTTATAGCTAATTTTTGCTAGTGTGATGTAACTGAAATTATACACTGAAAAATTGATTGTTAAGCCTTTCATCTGTTAAAATAGTGATAATTTCACTTCTTTCATGTGTAAATCACAAAACCCTTTTTACAGTTGCATTCTCGGGATAGCTGCTAACAATGGTGATAGCTAGACAATATGTTGAAGGTGTTGGCCCCCCTGTGTTCTCTGTCTATGAACTGATGTTTAGATTGATTCTAATCTAATATGTGAGATAAGTGTTTTTAAAAAAAAAAATCCTGCAGTTTTTGAGCTCAGAGTTCTACATGAATGTATGCAATTTCTGAACAAAGTGCAATATAACTCTGCAATACAAATTCACCCCACAAAGTATATGTGTGCACGTGGGTCTTTGCCTGTCTGTGCGTGTCTGTCTGTCTGTCTGGGGTGAGGGTTGTGAGTGTGAGAAAATGTGTGTGTGTGTGTGTGTGTAGTGGGTGCAGAGTGTCTTAAGTCTGCGAGGGTGTGCATGTGTGAGCGTG